>NW_027144962.1:0-30011 GCF_026170545.1 Melanerpes formicivorus
ATGGCAAATTGGATTTGGTGCTAGGTCTTTCCCTTTAGGTTTTACCCCAACAATGTTTTCATTAGTTTCGCTCACTCTCGAAATCAAGCATTTTACAGCAGGTTGGAGCAGCCTGTATCTCAGCACAGGAATAAGGTAGGGAAGAATTCTAAGGCTCATTTTGACTGCCTCCAGAAGTTAGATCAGATGGCAAATTGGATTTGGTGCTAGGTCTTTCCCTTTAGGTTTTACCCCAACAATGTTTTCATTAGTTTCGCTCACTCTCGAAATCAAGCATTTTACAGCAGGTTGGAGCAGCCTGTATCTCAGCACAGGAATAAGGTAGGGAAGAATTCTAAGGATCATTTTGACTGCCTCCAGAAGTTAGATCAGATGGCAAATTGGATTTGGTGCTAGGTCTTTCCCTTTAGGTTTTACCCCAACAATGTTTTCATTAGTTTCGCTCACTCTCGAAATCAAGCATTTTACAGCAGGTTGGAGCAGCCTGTATCTCAGCACAAGAATAAGGTAGGGAAGAATTCTAAGGATCATTTTGACTGCCTCCAGAAGTTAGATCAGATGGCAAATTGGATTTGGTGCTAGGTCTTTCCCTTTAGGTTTTACCCCAACAATGTTTTCATTAGTTTCGCTCACTCTCGAAATCAAGCATTTTACAGCAGGTTGGAGCAGCCTGTATCTCAGCACAGGAATAAGGTAGGGAAGAATTCTAAGGCTCATTTTGACTGCCTCCAGAAGTTAGATCAGATGGCAAATTGGATTTGGTGCTAGGTCTTTCCCTTTAGGTTTTACCCCAACAATGTTTTCATTAGTTTCGCTCACTCTCGAAATCAAGCATTTTACAGCAGGTTGGAGCAGCCTGTATCTCAGCACAGGAATAAGGTAGGGAAGAATTCTAAGGCTCATTTTGACTGCCTCCAGAAGTTAGATCAGATGGCAAATTGGATTTGGCGCTAGGTCTTTCCCTTTAGGTTTTACCCCAACAATGTTTTCATTAGTTTCGCTCACTCTCGAAATCAAGCATTTTACAGCAGGTTGGAGCAGCCTGTATCTCAGCACAGGAATAAGGTAGGGAAGAATTCTAAGGCTCATTTTGACTGCCTCCAGAAGTTAGATCAGATGGCAAATTGGATTTGGCGCTAGGTCTTTCCCTTTAGGTTTTACCCCAACAATGTTTTCATTAGTTTCGCTCACTCTCGAAATCAAGCATTTTACAGCAGGTTGGAGCAGCCTGTATCTCAGCACAGGAATAAGGTAGGGAAGAATTCAAATGCTCATTTTGACTGCCTCCAGAAGATAGATCAGATGGCAAATTGGATTTGGTGCTAGGTCTTTCCCTTTAGGTTTTACCCCAACAATGTTTTCATTAGTTTCGCTCACTCTCGAAATCAAGCATTTTACAGCAGGTTGGAGCAGCCTGTATCTCAGCACAGGAATAAGGTAGGGAAGAATTCTAAGGATCATTTTGACTGCCTCCAGAAGTTAGATCAGATGGCAAATTGGATTTGGTGCTAGGTCTTTCCCTTTAGGTTTTACCCCAACAATGTTTTCATTAGTTTCGCTCACTCTCGAAATCAAGCATTTTACAGCAGGTTGGAGCAGCCTGTATCTCAGCACAGGAATAAGGTAGGGAAGAATTCTAAGGCTCATTTTGACTGCCTCCAGAAGTTAGATCAGATGGCAAATTGGATTTGGTGCTAGGTCTTTCCCTTTAGGTTTTACCCCAACAATGTTTTCATTAGTTTCGCTCACTCTCGAAATCAAGCATTTTACAGCAGGTTGGAGCAGCCTGTATCTCAGCACAGGAATAAGGTAGGGAAGAATTCTAAGGCTCATTTTGACTGCCTCCAGAAGTTAGATCAGATGGCAAATTGGATTTGGTGCTAGGTCTTTCCCTTTAGGTTTTACCCCAACAATGTTTTCATTAGTTTCGCTCACTCTCGAAATCAAGCATTTTACAGCAGGTTGGAGCAGCCTGTATCTCAGCACAGGAATAAGGTAGGGAAGAATTCTAAGGCTCATTTTGACTGCCTCCAGAAGTTAGATCAGATGGCAAATTGGATTTGGTGCTAGGTCTTTCCCTTTAGGTTTTACCCCAACAATGTTTTCATTAGTTTCGCTCACTCTCGAAATCAAGCATTTTACAGCAGGTTGGAGCAGCCTGTATCTCAGCACAGGAATAAGGTAGGGAAGAATTCTAAGGCTCATTTTGACTGCCTCCAGAAGTTAGATCAGATGGCAAATTGGATTTGGTGCTAGGTCTTTCCCTTTAGGTTTTACCCCAACAATGTTTTCATTAGTTTCGCTCACTCTCGAAATCAAGCATTTTACAGCAGGTTGGAGCAGCCTGTATCTCAGCACAGGAATAAGGTAGGGAAGAATTCTAAGGCTCATTTTGACTGCCTCCAGAAGTTAGATCAGATGGCAAATTGGATTTGGTGCTAGGTCTTTCCCTTTAGGTTTTACCCCAACAATGTTTTCATTAGTTTCGCTCACTCTCGAAATCAAGCATTTTACAGCAGGTTGGAGCAGCCTGTATCTCAGCACAGGAATAAGGTAGGGAAGAATTCTAAGGATCATTTTGACTGCCTCCAGAAGTTAGATCAGATGGCAAATTGGATTTGGTGCTAGGTCTTTCCCTTTAGGTTTTACCCCAACAATGTTTTCATTAGTTTCGCTCACTCTCGAAATCAAGCATTTTACAGCAGGTTGGAGCAGCCTGTATCTCAGCACAGGAATAAGGTAGGGAAGAATTCTAAGGATCATTTTGACTGCCTCCAGAAGTTAGATCAGATGGCAAATTGGATTTGGTGCTAGGTCTTTCCCTTTAGGTTTTACCCCAACAATGTTTTCATTAGTTTCGCTCACTCTCGAAATCAAGCATTTTACAGCAGGTTGGAGCAGCCTGTATCTCAGCACAGGAATAAGGTAGGGAAGAATTCTAAGGATCATTTTGACTGCCTCCAGAAGTTAGATCAGATGGCAAATTGGATTTGGTGCTAGGTCTTTCCCTTTAGGTTTTACCCCAACAATGTTTTCATTAGTTTCGCTCACTCTCGAAATCAAGCATTTTACAGCAGGTTGGAGCAGCCTGTATCTCAGCACAGGAATAAGGTAGGGAAGAATTCTAAGGCTCATTTTGACTGCCTCCAGAAGTTAGATCAGATGGCAAATTGGATTTGGTGCTAGGTCTTTCCCTTTAGGTTTTACCCCAACAATGTTTTCATTAGTTTCGCTCACTCTCGAAATCAAGCATTTTACAGCAGGTTGGAGCAGCCTGTATCTCAGCACAGGAATAAGGTAGGGAAGAATTCTAAGGATCATTTTGACTGCCTCCAGAAGTTAGATCAGATGGCAAATTGGATTTGGTGCTAGGTCTTTCCCTTTAGGTTTTACCCCAACAATGTTTTCATTAGTTTCGCTCACTCTCGAAATCAAGCATTTTACAGCAGGTTGGAGCAGCCTGTATCTCAGCACAGGAATAAGGTAGGGAAGAATTCTAAGGCTCATTTTGACTGCCTCCAGAAGTTAGATCAGATGGCAAATTGGATTTGGTGCTAGGTCTTTCCCTTTAGGTTTTACCCCAACAATGTTTTCATTAGTTTCGCTCACTCTCGAAATCAAGCATTTTACAGCAGGTTGGAGCAGCCTGTATCTCAGCACAGGAATAAGGTAGGGAAGAATTCTAAGGATCATTTTGACTGCCTCCAGAAGTTAGATCAGATGGCAAATTGGATTTGGTGCTAGGTCTTTCCCTTTAGGTTTTACCCCAACAATGTTTTCATTAGTTTCGCTCACTCTCGAAATCAAGCATTTTACAGCAGGTTGGAGCAGCCTGTATCTCAGCACAGGAATAAGGTAGGGAAGAATTCTAAGGATCATTTTGACTGCCTCCAGAAGTTAGATCAGATGGCAAATTGGATTTGGTGCTAGGTCTTTCCCTTTAGGTTTTACCCCAACAATGTTTTCATTAGTTTCGCTCACTCTCGAAATCAAGCATTTTACAGCAGGTTGGAGCAGCCTGTATCTCAGCACAGGAATAAGGTAGGGAAGAATTCTAAGGCTCATTTTGACTGCCTCCAGAAGTTAGATCAGATGGCAAATTGGATTTGGTGCTAGGTCTTTCCCTTTAGGTTTTACCCCAACAATGTTTTCATTAGTTTCGCTCACTCTCGAAATCAAGCATTTTACAGCAGGTTGGAGCAGCCTGTATCTCAGCACAGGAATAAGGTAGGGAAGAATTCTAAGGATCATTTTGACTGCCTCCAGAAGTTAGATCAGATGGCAAATTGGATTTGGTGCTAGGTCTTTCCCTTTAGGTTTTACCCCAACAATGTTTTCATTAGTTTCGCTCACTCTCGAAATCAAGCATTTTACAGCAGGTTGGAGCAGCCTGTATCTCAGCACAGGAATAAGGTAGGGAAGAATTCTAAGGCTCATTTTGACTGCCTCCAGAAGTTAGATCAGATGGCAAATTGGATTTGGTGCTAGGTCTTTCCCTTTAGGTTTTACCCCAACAATGTTTTCATTAGTTTCGCTCACTCTCGAAATCAAGCATTTTACAGCAGGTTGGAGCAGCCTGTATCTCAGCACAGGAATAAGGTAGGGAAGAATTCTAAGGCTCATTTTGACTGCCTCCAGAAGTTAGATCAGATGGCAAATTGGATTTGGTGCTAGGTCTTTCCCTTTAGGTTTTACCCCAACAATGTTTTCATTAGTTTCGCTCACTCTCGAAATCAAGCATTTTACAGCAGGTTGGAGCAGCCTGTATCTCAGCACAGGAATAAGGTAGGGAAGAATTCTAAGGATCATTTTGACTGCCTCCAGAAGTTAGATCAGATGGCAAATTGGATTTGGTGCTAGGTCTTTCCCTTTAGGTTTTACCCCAACAATGTTTTCATTAGTTTCGCTCACTCTCGAAATCAAGCATTTTACAGCAGGTTGGAGCAGCCTGTATCTCAGCACAGGAATAAGGTAGGGAAGAATTCTAAGGCTCATTTTGACTGCCTCCAGAAGTTAGATCAGATGGCAAATTGGATTTGGTGCTAGGTCTTTCCCTTTAGGTTTTACCCCAACAATGTTTTCATTAGTTTCGCTCACTCTCGAAATCAAGCATTTTACAGCAGGTTGGAGCAGCCTGTATCTCAGCACAGGAATAAGGTAGGGAAGAATTCTAAGGATCATTTTGACTGCCTCCAGAAGTTAGATCAGATGGCAAATTGGATTTGGTGCTAGGTCTTTCCCTTTAGGTTTTACCCCAACAATGTTTTCATTAGTTTCGCTCACTCTCGAAATCAAGCATTTTACAGCAGGTTGGAGCAGCCTGTATCTCAGCACAAGAATAAGGTAGGGAAGAATTCTAAGGATCATTTTGACTGCCTCCAGAAGTTAGATCAGATGGCAAATTGGATTTGGTGCTAGGTCTTTCCCTTTAGGTTTTACCCCAACAATGTTTTCATTAGTTTCGCTCACTCTCGAAATCAAGCATTTTACAGCAGGTTGGAGCAGCCTGTATCTCAGCACAGGAATAAGGTAGGGAAGAATTCTAAGGCTCATTTTGACTGCCTCCAGAAGTTAGATCAGATGGCAAATTGGATTTGGTGCTAGGTCTTTCCCTTTAGGTTTTACCCCAACAATGTTTTCATTAGTTTCGCTCACTCTCGAAATCAAGCATTTTACAGCAGGTTGGAGCAGCCTGTATCTCAGCACAGGAATAAGGTAGGGAAGAATTCTAAGGCTCATTTTGACTGCCTCCAGAAGTTAGATCAGATGGCAAATTGGATTTGGTGCTAGGTCTTTCCCTTTAGGTTTTACCCCAACAATGTTTTCATTAGTTTCGCTCACTCTCGAAATCAAGCATTTTACAGCAGGTTGGAGCAGCCTGTATCTCAGCACAGGAATAAGGTAGGGAAGAATTCTAAGGCTCATTTTGACTGCCTCCAGAAGTTAGATCAGATGGCAAATTGGATTTGGCGCTAGGTCTTTCCCTTTAGGTTTTACCCCAACAATGTTTTCATTAGTTTCGCTCACTCTCGAAATCAAGCATTTTACAGCAGGTTGGAGCAGCCTGTATCTCAGCACAGGAATAAGGTAGGGAAGAATTCAAATGCTCATTTTGACTGCCTCCAGAAGTTAGATCAGATGGCAAATTGGATTTGGTGCTAGGTCTTTCCCTTTAGGTTTTACCCCAACAATGTTTTCATTAGTTTCGCTCACTCTCGAAATCAAGCATTTTACAGCAGGTTGGAGCAGCCTGTATCTCAGCACAGGAATAAGGTAGGGAAGAATTCTAAGGCTCATTTTGACTGCCTCCAGAAGTTAGATCAGATGGCAAATTGGATTTGGTGCTAGGTCTTTCCCTTTAGGTTTTACCCCAACAATGTTTTCATTAGTTTCGCTCACTCTCGAAATCAAGCATTTTACAGCAGGTTGGAGCAGCCTGTATCTCAGCACAGGAATAAGGTAGGGAAGAATTCTAAGGATCATTTTGACTGCCTCCAGAAGTTAGATCAGATGGCAAATTGGATTTGGTGCTAGGTCTTTCCCTTTAGGTTTTACCCCAACAATGTTTTCATTAGTTTCGCTCACTCTCGAAATCAAGCATTTTACAGCAGGTTGGAGCAGCCTGTATCTCAGCACAGGAATAAGGTAGGGAAGAATTCTAAGGCTCATTTTGACTGCCTCCAGAAGTTAGATCAGATGGCAAATTGGATTTGGTGCTAGGTCTTTCCCTTTAGGTTTTACCCCAACAATGTTTTCATTAGTTTCGCTCACTCTCGAAATCAAGCATTTTACAGCAGGTTGGAGCAGCCTGTATCTCAGCACAGGAATAAGGTAGGGAAGAATTCTAAGGCTCATTTTGACTGCCTCCAGAAGTTAGATCAGATGGCAAATTGGATTTGGTGCTAGGTCTTTCCCTTTAGGTTTTACCCCAACAATGTTTTCATTAGTTTCGCTCACTCTCGAAATCAAGCATTTTACAGCAGGTTGGAGCAGCCTGTATCTCAGCACAGGAATAAGGTAGGGAAGAATTCTAAGGATCATTTTGACTGCCTCCAGAAGTTAGATCAGATGGCAAATTGGATTTGGTGCTAGGTCTTTCCCTTTAGGTTTTACCCCAACAATGTTTTCATTAGTTTCGCTCACTCTCGAAATCAAGCATTTTACAGCAGGTTGGAGCAGCCTGTATCTCAGCACAGGAATAAGGTAGGGAAGAATTCTAAGGCTCATTTTGACTGCCTCCAGAAGTTAGATCAGATGGCAAATTGGATTTGGTGCTAGGTCTTTCCCTTTAGGTTTTACCCCAACAATGTTTTCATTAGTTTCGCTCACTCTCGAAATCAAGCATTTTACAGCAGGTTGGAGCAGCCTGTATCTCAGCACAGGAATAAGGTAGGGAAGAATTCTAAGGCTCATTTTGACTGCCTCCAGAAGTTAGATCAGATGGCAAATTGGATTTGGTGCTAGGTCTTTCCCTTTAGGTTTTACCCCAACAATGTTTTCATTAGTTTCGCTCACTCTCGAAATCAAGCATTTTACAGCAGGTTGGAGCAGCCTGTATCTCAGCACAGGAATAAGGTAGGGAAGAATTCTAAGGCTCATTTTGACTGCCTCCAGAAGTTAGATCAGATGGCAAATTGGATTTGGTGCTAGGTCTTTCCCTTTAGGTTTTACCCCAACAATGTTTTCATTAGTTTCGCTCACTCTCGAAATCAAGCATTTTACAGCAGGTTGGAGCAGCCTGTATCTCAGCACAGGAATAAGGTAGGGAAGAATTCTAAGGCTCATTTTGACTGCCTCCAGAAGTTAGATCAGATGGCAAATTGGATTTGGTGCTAGGTCTTTCCCTTTAGGTTTTACCCCAACAATGTTTTCATTAGTTTCGCTCACTCTCGAAATCAAGCATTTTACAGCAGGTTGGAGCAGCCTGTATCTCAGCACAAGAATAAGGTAGGGAAGAATTCTAAGGCTCATTTTGACTGCCTCCAGAAGTTAGATCAGATGGCAAATTGGATTTGGTGCTAGGTCTTTCCCTTTAGGTTTTACCCCAACAATGTTTTCATTAGTTTCGCTCACTCTCGAAATCAAGCATTTTACAGCAGGTTGGAGCAGCCTGTATCTCAGCACAGGAATAAGGTAGGGAAGAATTCTAAGGATCATTTTGACTGCCTCCAGAAGTTAGATCAGATGGCAAATTGGATTTGGTGCTAGGTCTTTCCCTTTAGGTTTTACCCCAACAATGTTTTCATTAGTTTCGCTCACTCTCGAAATCAAGCATTTTACAGCAGGTTGGAGCAGCCTGTATCTCAGCACAGGAATAAGGTAGGGAAGAATTCTAAGGCTCATTTTGACTGCCTCCAGAAGTTAGATCAGATGGCAAATTGGATTTGGCGCTAGGTCTTTCCCTTTAGGTTTTACCCCAACAATGTTTTCATTAGTTTCGCTCACTCTCGAAATCAAGCATTTTACAGCAGGTTGGAGCAGCCTGTATCTCAGCACAGGAATAAGGTAGGGAAGAATTCTAAGGATCATTTTGACTGCCTCCAGAAGTTAGATCAGATGGCAAATTGGATTTGGCGCTAGGTCTTTCCCTTTAGGTTTTACCCCAACAATGTTTTCATTAGTTTCGCTCACTCTCGAAATCAAGCATTTTACAGCAGGTTGGAGCAGCCTGTATCTCAGCACAGGAATAAGGTAGGGAAGAATTCTAAGGATCATTTTGACTGCCTCCAGAAGTTAGATCAGATGGCAAATTGGATTTGGTGCTAGGTCTTTCCCTTTAGGTTTTACCCCAACAATGTTTTCATTAGTTTCGCTCACTCTCGAAATCAAGCATTTTACAGCAGGTTGGAGCAGCCTGTATCTCAGCACAGGAATAAGGTAGGGAAGAATTCTAAGGCTCATTTTGACTGCCTCCAGAAGTTAGATCAGATGGCAAATTGGATTTGGTGCTAGGTCTTTCCCTTTAGGTTTTACCCCAACAATGTTTTCATTAGTTTCGCTCACTCTCGAAATCAAGCATTTTACAGCAGGTTGGAGCAGCCTGTATCTCAGCACAGGAATAAGGTAGGGAAGAATTCTAAGGATCATTTTGACTGCCTCCAGAAGTTAGATCAGATGGCAAATTGGATTTGGTGCTAGGTCTTTCCCTTTAGGTTTTACCCCAACAATGTTTTCATTAGTTTCGCTCACTCTCGAAATCAAGCATTTTACAGCAGGTTGGAGCAGCCTGTATCTCAGCACAGGAATAAGGTAGGGAAGAATTCTAAGGCTCATTTTGACTGCCTCCAGAAGTTAGATCAGATGGCAAATTGGATTTGGTGCTAGGTCTTTCCCTTTAGGTTTTACCCCAACAATGTTTTCATTAGTTTCGCTCACTCTCGAAATCAAGCATTTTACAGCAGGTTGGAGCAGCCTGTATCTCAGCACAGGAATAAGGTAGGGAAGAATTCTAAGGATCATTTTGACTGCCTCCAGAAGTTAGATCAGATGGCAAATTGGATTTGGCGCTAGGTCTTTCCCTTTAGGTTTTACCCCAACAATGTTTTCATTAGTTTCGCTCACTCTCGAAATCAAGCATTTTACAGCAGGTTGGAGCAGCCTGTATCTCAGCACAGGAATAAGGTAGGGAAGAATTCTAAGGATCATTTTGACTGCCTCCAGAAGTTAGATCAGATGGCAAATTGGATTTGGCGCTAGGTCTTTCCCTTTAGGTTTTACCCCAACAATGTTTTCATTAGTTTCGCTCACTCTCGAAATCAAGCATTTTACAGCAGGTTGGAGCAGCCTGTATCTCAGCACAGGAATAAGGTAGGGAAGAATTCTAAGGATCATTTTGACTGCCTCCAGAAGTTAGATCAGATGGCAAATTGGATTTGGTGCTAGGTCTTTCCCTTTAGGTTTTACCCCAACAATGTTTTCATTAGTTTCGCTCACTCTCGAAATCAAGCATTTTACAGCAGGTTGGAGCAGCCTGTATCTCAGCACAGGAATAAGGTAGGGAAGAATTCTAAGGATCATTTTGACTGCCTCCAGAAGTTAGATCAGATGGCAAATTGGATTTGGTGCTAGGTCTTTCCCTTTAGGTTTTACCCCAACAATGTTTTCATTAGTTTCGCTCACTCTCGAAATCAAGCATTTTACAGCAGGTTGGAGCAGCCTGTATCTCAGCACAGGAATAAGGTAGGGAAGAATTCTAAGGATCATTTTGACTGCCTCCAGAAGTTAGATCAGATGGCAAATTGGATTTGGTGCTAGGTCTTTCCCTTTAGGTTTTACCCCAACAATGTTTTCATTAGTTTCGCTCACTCTCGAAATCAAGCATTTTACAGCAGGTTGGAGCAGCCTGTATCTCAGCACAGGAATAAGGTAGGGAAGAATTCTAAGGCTCATTTTGACTGCCTCCAGAAGTTAGATCAGATGGCAAATTGGATTTGGTGCTAGGTCTTTCCCTTTAGGTTTTACCCCAACAATGTTTTCATTAGTTTCGCTCACTCTCGAAATCAAGCATTTTACAGCAGGTTGGAGCAGCCTGTATCTCAGCACAGGAATAAGGTAGGGAAGAATTCTAAGGATCATTTTGACTGCCTCCAGAAGTTAGATCAGATGGCAAATTGGATTTGGTGCTAGGTCTTTCCCTTTAGGTTTTACCCCAACAATGTTTTCATTAGTTTCGCTCACTCTCGAAATCAAGCATTTTACAGCAGGTTGGAGCAGCCTGTATCTCAGCACAGGAATAAGGTAGGGAAGAATTCTAAGGATCATTTTGACTGCCTCCAGAAGTTAGATCAGATGGCAAATTGGATTTGGTGCTAGGTCTTTCCCTTTAGGTTTTACCCCAACAATGTTTTCATTAGTTTCGCTCACTCTCGAAATCAAGCATTTTACAGCAGGTTGGAGCAGCCTGTATCTCAGCACAGGAATAAGGTAGGGAAGAATTCTAAGGCTCATTTTGACTGCCTCCAGAAGTTAGATCAGATGGCAAATTGGATTTGGTGCTAGGTCTTTCCCTTTAGGTTTTACCCCAACAATGTTTTCATTAGTTTCGCTCACTCTCGAAATCAAGCATTTTACAGCAGGTTGGAGCAGCCTGTATCTCAGCACAGGAATAAGGTAGGGAAGAATTCTAAGGATCATTTTGACTGCCTCCAGAAGTTAGATCAGATGGCAAATTGGATTTGGTGCTAGGTCTTTCCCTTTAGGTTTTACCCCAACAATGTTTTCATTAGTTTCGCTCACTCTCGAAATCAAGCATTTTACAGCAGGTTGGAGCAGCCTGTATCTCAGCACAGGAATAAGGTAGGGAAGAATTCTAAGGATCATTTTGACTGCCTCCAGAAGTTAGATCAGATGGCAAATTGGATTTGGTGCTAGGTCTTTCCCTTTAGGTTTTACCCCAACAATGTTTTCATTAGTTTCGCTCACTCTCGAAATCAAGCATTTTACAGCAGGTTGGAGCAGCCTGTATCTCAGCACAGGAATAAGGTAGGGAAGAATTCTAAGGCTCATTTTGACTGCCTCCAGAAGTTAGATCAGATGGCAAATTGGATTTGGTGCTAGGTCTTTCCCTTTAGGTTTTACCCCAACAATGTTTTCATTAGTTTCGCTCACTCTCGAAATCAAGCATTTTACAGCAGGTTGGAGCAGCCTGTATCTCAGCACAGGAATAAGGTAGGGAAGAATTCTAAGGCTCATTTTGACTGCCTCCAGAAGTTAGATCAGATGGCAAATTGGATTTGGTGCTAGGTCTTTCCCTTTAGGTTTTACCCCAACAATGTTTTCATTAGTTTCGCTCACTCTCGAAATCAAGCATTTTACAGCAGGTTGGAGCAGCCTGTATCTCAGCACAGGAATAAGGTAGGGAAGAATTCTAAGGATCATTTTGACTGCCTCCAGAAGTTAGATCAGATGGCAAATTGGATTTGGTGCTAGGTCTTTCCCTTTAGGTTTTACCCCAACAATGTTTTCATTAGTTTCGCTCACTCTCGAAATCAAGCATTTTACAGCAGGTTGGAGCAGCCTGTATCTCAGCACAAGAATAAGGTAGGGAAGAATTCTAAGGATCATTTTGACTGCCTCCAGAAGTTAGATCAGATGGCAAATTGGATTTGGTGCTAGGTCTTTCCCTTTAGGTTTTACCCCAACAATGTTTTCATTAGTTTCGCTCACTCTCAAAGTCAAGCATTTTACAGCAGGTTGGAGCAGCCTGTATCTCAGCACAGGAATAAGGTAGGGAAGAATTCTAAGGCTCATTTTGACTGCCTCCAGAAGTTAGATCAGATGGCAAATTGGATTTGGTGCTAGGTCTTTCCCTTTAGGTTTTACCCCAACAATGTTTTCATTAGTTTCGCTCACTCTCGAAATCAAGCATTTTACAGCAGGTTGGAGCAGCCTGTATCTCAGCACAGGAATAAGGTAGGGAAGAATTCTAAGGCTCATTTTGACTGCCTCCAGAAGTTAGATCAGATGGCAAATTGGATTTGGCGCTAGGTCTTTCCCTTTAGGTTTTACCCCAACAATGTTTTCATTAGTTTCGCTCACTCTCGAAATCAAGCATTTTACAGCAGGTTGGAGCAGCCTGTATCTCAGCACAGGAATAAGGTAGGGAAGAATTCAAATGCTCATTTTGACTGCCTCCAGAAGTTAGATCAGATGGCAAATTGGATTTGGTGCTAGGTCTTTCCCTTTAGGTTTTACCCCAACAATGTTTTCATTAGTTTCGCTCACTCTCGAAATCAAGCATTTTACAGCAGGTTGGAGCAGCCTGTATCTCAGCACAGGAATAAGGTAGGGAAGAATTCTAAGGATCATTTTGACTGCCTCCAGAAGTTAGATCAGATGGCAAATTGGATTTGGTGCTAGGTCTTTCCCTTTAGGTTTTACCCCAACAATGTTTTCATTAGTTTCGCTCACTCTCGAAATCAAGCATTTTACAGCAGGTTGGAGCAGCCTGTATCTCAGCACAGGAATAAGGTAGGGAAGAATTCTAAGGATCATTTTGACTGCCTCCAGAAGTTAGATCAGATGGCAAATTGGATTTGGTGCTAGGTCTTTCCCTTTAGGTTTTACCCCAGCAATGTTTTCATTAGTTTCGCTCACTCTCGAAATCAAGCATTTTACAGCAGGTTGGAGCAGCCTGTATCTCAGCACAGGAATAAGGTAGGGAAGAATTCAAATGCTCATTTTGACTGCCTCCAGAAGTTAGATCAGATGGCAAATTGGATTTGGTGCTAGGTCTTTCCCTTTAGGTTTTACCCCAACAATGTTTTCATTAGTTTCGCTCACTCTCGAAATCAAGCATTTTACAGCAGGTTGGAGCAGCCTGTATCTCAGCACAGGAATAAGGTAGGGAAGAATTCTAAGGCTCATTTTGACTGCCTCCAGAAGTTAGATCAGATGGCAAATTGGATTTGGTGCTAGGTCTTTCCCTTTAGGTTTTACCCCAACAATGTTTTCATTAGTTTCGCTCACTCTCGAAATCAAGCATTTTACAGCAGGTTGGAGCAGCCTGTATCTCAGCACAGGAATAAGGTAGGGAAGAATTCTAAGGATCATTTTGACTGCCTCCAGAAGTTAGATCAGATGGCAAATTGGATTTGGTGCTAGGTCTTTCCCTTTACGTTTCACCCCAACAATGTTTTCATTAGTTTCGCTCACTCTCGAAATCAAGCATTTTACAGCAGGTTGGAGCAGCCTGTATCTCAGCACAGGAATAAGGTAGGGAAGAATTCTAAGGCTCATTTTGACTGCCTCCAGAAGTTAGATCAGATGGCAAATTGGATTTGGTGCTAGGTCTTTCCCTTTAGGTTTTACCCCAACAATGTTTTCATTAGTTTCGCTCACTCTCGAAATCAAGCATTTTACAGCAGGTTGGAGCAGCCTGTATCTCAGCACAGGAATAAGGTAGGGAAGAATTCTAAGGATCATTTTGACTGCCTCCAGAAGTTAGATCAGATGGCAAATTGGATTTGGTGCTAGGTCTTTCCCTTTAGGTTTTACCCCAACAATGTTTTCATTAGTTTCGCTCACTCTCGAAATCAAGCATTTTACAGCAGGTTGGAGCAGCCTGTATCTCAGCACAGGAATAAGGTAGGGAAGAATTCTAAGGATCATTTTGACTGCCTCCAGAAGTTAGATCAGATGGCAAATTGGATTTGGTGCTAGGTCTTTCCCTTTAGGTTTTACCCCAACAATGTTTTCATTAGTTTCGCTCACTCTCGAAATCAAGCATTTTACAGCAGGTTGGAGCAGCCTGTATCTCAGCACAGGAATAAGGTAGGGAAGAATTCTAAGGATCATTTTGACTGCCTCCAGAAGTTAGATCAGATGGCAAATTGGATTTGGTGCTAGGTCTTTCCCTTTAGGTTTTACCCCAACAATGTTTTCCTTAGTTTCGCTCACTCTCGAAATCAAGCATTTTACAGCAGGTTGGAGCAGCCTGTATCTCAGCACAGGAATAAGGTAGGGAAGAATTCTAAGGCTCATTTTGACTGCCTCCAGAAGTTAGATCAGATGGCAAATTGGATTTGGTGCTAGGTCTTTCCCTTTAGGTTTTACCCCAACAATGTTTTCATTAGTTTCGCTCACTCTCGAAATCAAGCATTTTACAGCAGGTTGGAGCAGCCTGTATCTCAGCACAGGAATAAGGTAGGGAAGAATTCTAAGGATCATTTTGACTGCCTCCAGAAGTTAGATCAGATGGCAAATTGGATTTGGTGCTAGGTCTTTCCCTTTAGGTTTTACCCCAACAATGTTTTCATTAGTTTCGCTCACTCTTGAAATCAAGCATTTTACAGCAGGTTGGAGCAGCCTGTATCTCAGCACAGGAATAAGGTAGGGAAGAATTCTAAGGATCATTTTGACTGCCTCCAGAAGTTAGATCAGATGGCAAATTGGATTTGGTGCTAGGTCTTTCCCTTTAGGTTTTACCCCAACAATGTTTTCATTAGTTTCGCTCACTCTCGAAATCAAGCATTTTACAGCAGGTTGGAGCAGCCTGTATCTCAGCACAGGAATAAGGTAGGGAAGAATTCTAAGGATCATTTTGACTGCCTCCAGAAGTTAGATCAGATGGCAAATTGGATTTGGTGCTAGGTCTTTCCCTTTAGGTTTTACCCCAACAATGTTTTCATTAGTTTCGCTCACTCTCGAAATCAAGCATTTTACAGCAGGTTGGAGCAGCCTGTATCTCAGCACAGGAATAAGGTAGGGAAGAATTCTAAGGATCATTTTGACTGCCTCCAGAAGTTAGATCAGATGGCAAATTGGATTTGGTGCTAGGTCTTTCCCTTTAGGTTTTACCCCAACAATGTTTTCATTAGTTTCGCTCACTCTCGAAATCAAGCATTTTACAGCAGGTTGGAGCAGCCTGTATCTCAGCACAGGAATAAGGTAGGGAAGAATTCTAAGGATCATTTTGACTGCCTCCAGAAGTTAGATCAGATGGCAAATTGGATTTGGTGCTAGGTCTTTCCCTTTAGGTTTTACCCCAACAATGTTTTCATTAGTTTCGCTCACTCTCGAAATCAAGCATTTTACAGCAGGTTGGAGCAGCCTGTATCTCAGCACAGGAATAAGGTAGGGAAGAATTCTAAGGATCATTTTGACTGCCTCCAGAAGTTAGATCAGATGGCAAATTGGATTTGGTGCTAGGTCTTTCCCTTTAGGTTTTACCCCAACAATGTTTTCATTAGTTTCGCTCACTCTCGAAATCAAGCATTTTACAGCAGGTTGGAGCAGCCTGCATCTCAGCACAGGAATAAGGTAGGGAAGAATTCAAATACTCATTTTGACTGCCTCCAGAAGTTAGATCAGATGGCAAATTGGATTTGGTGCTAGGTCTTTCCCTTTAGGTTTTACCCCAACAATGTTTTCATTAGTTTCGCTCACTCTCGAAATCAAGCATTTTACAGCAGGTTGGAGCAGCCTGTATCTCAGCACAGGAATAAGGTAGGGAAGAATTCTAAGGATCATTTTGACTGCCTCCAGAAGTTAGATCAGATGGCAAATTGGATTTGGTGCTAGGTCTTTCCCTTTAGGTTTTACCCCAACAATGTTTTCATTAGTTTCGCTCACTCTCGAAATCAAGCATTTTACAGCAGGTTGGAGCAGCCTGTATCTCAGCACAGGAATAAGGTAGGGAAGAATTCAAATGCTCATTTTGACTGCCTCCAGAAGTTAGATCAGATGGCAAATTGGATTTGGTGCTAGGTCTTTCCCTTTAGGTTTTACCCCAACAATGTTTTCATTAGTTTCGCTCACTCTCGAAATCAAGCATTTTACAGCAGGTTGGAGCAGCCTGTATCTCAGCACAGGAATAAGGTAGGGAAGAATTCTAAGGATCATTTTGACTGCCTCCAGAAGTTAGATCAGATGGCAAATTGGATTTGGTGCTAGGTCTTTCCCTTTAGGTTTTACCCCAACAATGTTTTCATTAGTTTCGCTCACTCTCGAAATCAAGCATTTTACAGCAGGTTGGAGCAGCCTGTATCTCAGCACAGGAATAAGGTAGGGAAGAATTCTAAGGCTCATTTTGACTGCCTCCAGAAGTTAGATCAGATGGCAAATTGGATTTGGTGCTAGGTCTTTCCCTTTAGGTTTTACCCCAACAATGTTTTCATTAGTTTCGCTCACTCTCGAAATCAAGCATTTTACAGCAGGTTGGAGCAGCCGGTATCTCAGCACAGGAATAAGGTAGGGAAGAATTCTAAGGATCATTTTGACTGCCTCCAGAAGTTAGATCAGATGGCAAATTGGATTTGGTGCTAGGTCTTTCCCTTTAGGTTTTACCCCAACAATGTTTTCATTAGTTTCACTCACTCTCGAAATCAAGCATTTTACAGCAGGTTGGAGCAGCCTGTATCTCAGCACAGGAATAAGGTAGGGAAGAATTCTAAGGCTCATTTTGACTGCCTCCAGAAGTTAGATCAGATGGCAAATTGGATTTGGTGCTAGGTCTTTCCCTTTAGGTTTTACCCCAACAATGTTTTCATTAGTTTCGCTCACTCTCGAAATCAAGCATTTTACAGCAGGTTGGAGCAGCCTGTATCTCAGCACAGGAATAAGGTAGGGAAGAATTCTAAGGCTCATTTTGACTGCCTCCAGAAGTTAGATCAGATGGCAAATTGGATTTGGTGCTAGGTCTTTCCCTTTAGGTTTTACCCCAACAATGTTTTCATTAGTTTCGCTCACTCTCGAAATCAAGCATTTTACAGCAGGTTGGAGCAGCCTGTATCTCAGCACAGGAATAAGGTAGGGAAGAATTCTAAGGATCATTTTGACTGCCTCCAGAAGTTAGATCAGATGGCAAATTGGATTTGGTGCTAGGTCTTTCCCTTTAGGTTTTACCCCAACAATGTTTTCATTAGTTTCGCTCACTCTCGAAATCAAGCATTTTACAGCAGGTTGGAGCAGCCTGTATCTCAGCACAGGAATAAGGTAGGGAAGAATTCTAAGGATCATTTTGACTGCCTCCAGAAGTTAGATCAGATGGCAAATTGGATTTGGTGCTAGGTCTTTCCCTTTAGGTTTTACCCCAACAATGTTTTCATTAGTTTCGCTCACTCTCGAAATCAAGCATTTTACAGCAGGTTGGAGCAGCCTGTATCTCAGCACAGGAATAAGGTAGGGAAGAATTCTAAGGCTCATTTTGACTGCCTCCAGAAGTTAGATCAGATGGCAAATTGGATTTGGTGCTAGGTCTTTCCCTTTAGGTTTTACCCCAACAATGTTTTCATTAGTTTCGCTCACTCTCGAAATCAAGCATTTTACAGCAGGTTGGAGCAGCCTGTATCTCAGCACAGGAATAAGGTAGGGAAGAATTCTAAGGATCATTTTGACTGCCTCCAGAAGTTAGATCAGATGGCAAATTGGATTTGGTGCTAGGTCTTTCCCTTTAGGTTTTACCCCAACAATGTTTTCATTAGTTTCGCTCACTCTCGAAATCAAGCATTTTACAGCAGGTTGGAGCAGCCTGTATCTCAGCACAGGAATAAGGTAGGGAAGAATTCTAAGGCTCATTTTGACTGCCTCCAGAAGTTAGATCAGATGGCAAATTGGATTTGGTGCTAGGTCTTTCCCTTTAGGTTTTACCCCAACAATGTTTTCATTAGTTTCGCTCACTCTCGAAATCAAGCATTTTACAGCAGGTTGGAGCAGCCTGTATCTCAGCACAGGAATAAGGTAGGGAAGAATTCTAAGGATCATTTTGACTGCCTCCAGAAGTTAGATCAGATGGCAAATTGGATTTGGTGCTAGGTCTTTCCCTTTAGGTTTTACCCCAACAATGTTTTCATTAGTTTCGCTCACTCTCGAAATCAAGCATTTTACAGCAGGTTGGAGCAGCCTGTATCTCAGCACAGGAATAAGGTAGGGAAGAATTCTAAGGCTCATTTTGACTGCCTCCAGAAGTTAGATCAGATGGCAAATTGGATTTGGTGCTAGGTCTTTCCCTTTAGGTTTTACCCCAACAATGTTTTCATTAGTTTCGCTCACTCTCGAAATCAAGCATTTTACAGCAGGTTGGAGCAGCCTGTATCTCAGCACAGGAATAAGGTAGGGAAGAATTCTAAGGATCATTTTGACTGCCTCCAGAAGTTAGATCAGATGGCAAATTGGATTTGGTGCTAGGTCTTTCCCTTTAGGTTTTACCCCAACAATGTTTTCATTAGTTTCGCTCACTCTCGAAATCAAGCATTTTACAGCAGGTTGGAGCAGCCTGTATCTCAGCACAAGAATAAGGTAGGGAAGAATTCTAAGGATCATTTTGACTGCCTCCAGAAGTTAGATCAGATGGCAAATTGGATTTGGTGCTAGGTCTTTCCCTTTAGGTTTTACCCCAACAATGTTTTCATTAGTTTCGCTCACTCTCGAAATCAAGCATTTTACAGCAGGTTGGAGCAGCCTGTATCTCAGCACAGGAATAAGGTAGGGAAGAATTCTAAGGCTCATTTTGACTGCCTCCAGAAGTTAGATCAGATGGCAAATTGGATTTGGTGCTAGGTCTTTCCCTTTAGGTTTTACCCCAACAATGTTTTCATTAGTTTCGCTCACTCTCGAAATCAAGCATTTTACAGCAGGTTGGAGCAGCCTGTATCTCAGCACAGGAATAAGGTAGGGAAGAATTCTAAGGCTCATTTTGACTGCCTCCAGAAGTTAGATCAGATGGCAAATTGGATTTGGCGCTAGGTCTTTCCCTTTAGGTTTTACCCCAACAATGTTTTCATTAGTTTCGCTCACTCTCGAAATCAAGCATTTTACAGCAGGTTGGAGCAGCCTGTATCTCAGCACAGGAATAAGGTAGGGAAGAATTCTAAGGCTCATTTTGACTGCCTCCAGAAGTTAGATCAGATGGCAAATTGGATTTGGCGCTAGGTCTTTCCCTTTAGGTTTTACCCCAACAATGTTTTCATTAGTTTCGCTCACTCTCGAAATCAAGCATTTTACAGCAGGTTGGAGCAGCCTGTATCTCAGCACAGGAATAAGGTAGGGAAGAATTCAAATGCTCATTTTGACTGCCTCCAGAAGATAGATCAGATGGCAAATTGGATTTGGTGCTAGGTCTTTCCCTTTAGGTTTTACCCCAACAATGTTTTCATTAGTTTCGCTCACTCTCGAAATCAAGCATTTTACAGCAGGTTGGAGCAGCCTGTATCTCAGCACAGGAATAAGGTAGGGAAGAATTCTAAGGATCATTTTGACTGCCTCCAGAAGTTAGATCAGATGGCAAATTGGATTTGGTGCTAGGTCTTTCCCTTTAGGTTTTACCCCAACAATGTTTTCATTAGTTTCGCTCACTCTCGAAATCAAGCATTTTACAGCAGGTTGGAGCAGCCTGTATCTCAGCACAGGAATAAGGTAGGGAAGAATTCTAAGGCTCATTTTGACTGCCTCCAGAAGTTAGATCAGATGGCAAATTGGATTTGGTGCTAGGTCTTTCCCTTTAGGTTTTACCCCAACAATGTTTTCATTAGTTTCGCTCACTCTCGAAATCAAGCATTTTACAGCAGGTTGGAGCAGCCTGTATCTCAGCACAGGAATAAGGTAGGGAAGAATTCTAAGGCTCATTTTGACTGCCTCCAGAAGTTAGATCAGATGGCAAATTGGATTTGGTGCTAGGTCTTTCCCTTTAGGTTTTACCCCAACAATGTTTTCATTAGTTTCGCTCACTCTCGAAATCAAGCATTTTACAGCAGGTTGGAGCAGCCTGTATCTCAGCACAGGAATAAGGTAGGGAAGAATTCTAAGGCTCATTTTGACTGCCTCCAGAAGTTAGATCAGATGGCAAATTGGATTTGGTGCTAGGTCTTTCCCTTTAGGTTTTACCCCAACAATGTTTTCATTAGTTTCGCTCACTCTCGAAATCAAGCATTTTACAGCAGGTTGGAGCAGCCTGTATCTCAGCACAGGAATAAGGTAGGGAAGAATTCTAAGGCTCATTTTGACTGCCTCCAGAAGTTAGATCAGATGGCAAATTGGATTTGGTGCTAGGTCTTTCCCTTTAGGTTTTACCCCAACAATGTTTTCATTAGTTTCGCTCACTCTCGAAATCAAGCATTTTACAGCAGGTTGGAGCAGCCTGTATCTCAGCACAGGAATAAGGTAGGGAAGAATTCTAAGGCTCATTTTGACTGCCTCCAGAAGTTAGATCAGATGGCAAATTGGATTTGGTGCTAGGTCTTTCCCTTTAGGTTTTACCCCAACAATGTTTTCATTAGTTTCGCTCACTCTCGAAATCAAGCATTTTACAGCAGGTTGGAGCAGCCTGTATCTCAGCACAGGAATAAGGTAGGGAAGAATTCTAAGGATCATTTTGACTGCCTCCAGAAGTTAGATCAGATGGCAAATTGGATTTGGTGCTAGGTCTTTCCCTTTAGGTTTTACCCCAACAATGTTTTCATTAGTTTCGCTCACTCTCGAAATCAAGCATTTTACAGCAGGTTGGAGCAGCCTGTATCTCAGCACAGGAATAAGGTAGGGAAGAATTCTAAGGATCATTTTGACTGCCTCCAGAAGTTAGATCAGATGGCAAATTGGATTTGGTGCTAGGTCTTTCCCTTTAGGTTTTACCCCAACAATGTTTTCATTAGTTTCGCTCACTCTCGAAATCAAGCATTTTACAGCAGGTTGGAGCAGCCTGTATCTCAGCACAGGAATAAGGTAGGGAAGAATTCTAAGGATCATTTTGACTGCCTCCAGAAGTTAGATCAGATGGCAAATTGGATTTGGTGCTAGGTCTTTCCCTTTAGGTTTTACCCCAACAATGTTTTCATTAGTTTCGCTCACTCTCGAAATCAAGCATTTTACAGCAGGTTGGAGCAGCCTGTATCTCAGCACAGGAATAAGGTAGGGAAGAATTCTAAGGCTCATTTTGACTGCCTCCAGAAGTTAGATCAGATGGCAAATTGGATTTGGTGCTAGGTCTTTCCCTTTAGGTTTTACCCCAACAATGTTTTCATTAGTTTCGCTCACTCTCGAAATCAAGCATTTTACAGCAGGTTGGAGCAGCCTGTATCTCAGCACAGGAATAAGGTAGGGAAGAATTCTAAGGATCATTTTGACTGCCTCCAGAAGTTAGATCAGATGGCAAATTGGATTTGGTGCTAGGTCTTTCCCTTTAGGTTTTACCCCAACAATGTTTTCATTAGTTTCGCTCACTCTCGAAATCAAGCATTTTACAGCAGGTTGGAGCAGCCTGTATCTCAGCACAGGAATAAGGTAGGGAAGAATTCTAAGGCTCATTTTGACTGCCTCCAGAAGTTAGATCAGATGGCAAATTGGATTTGGTGCTAGGTCTTTCCCTTTAGGTTTTACCCCAACAATGTTTTCATTAGTTTCGCTCACTCTCGAAATCAAGCATTTTACAGCAGGTTGGAGCAGCCTGTATCTCAGCACAGGAATAAGGTAGGGAAGAATTCTAAGGATCATTTTGACTGCCTCCAGAAGTTAGATCAGATGGCAAATTGGATTTGGTGCTAGGTCTTTCCCTTTAGGTTTTACCCCAACAATGTTTTCATTAGTTTCGCTCACTCTCGAAATCAAGCATTTTACAGCAGGTTGGAGCAGCCTGTATCTCAGCACAGGAATAAGGTAGGGAAGAATTCTAAGGATCATTTTGACTGCCTCCAGAAGTTAGATCAGATGGCAAATTGGATTTGGTGCTAGGTCTTTCCCTTTAGGTTTTACCCCAACAATGTTTTCATTAGTTTCGCTCACTCTCGAAATCAAGCATTTTACAGCAGGTTGGAGCAGCCTGTATCTCAGCACAGGAATAAGGTAGGGAAGAATTCTAAGGCTCATTTTGACTGCCTCCAGAAGTTAGATCAGATGGCAAATTGGATTTGGTGCTAGGTCTTTCCCTTTAGGTTTTACCCCAACAATGTTTTCATTAGTTTCGCTCACTCTCGAAATCAAGCATTTTACAGCAGGTTGGAGCAGCCTGTATCTCAGCACAGGAATAAGGTAGGGAAGAATTCTAAGGATCATTTTGACTGCCTCCAGAAGTTAGATCAGATGGCAAATTGGATTTGGTGCTAGGTCTTTCCCTTTAGGTTTTACCCCAACAATGTTTTCATTAGTTTCGCTCACTCTCGAAATCAAGCATTTTACAGCAGGTTGGAGCAGCCTGTATCTCAGCACAGGAATAAGGTAGGGAAGAATTCTAAGGCTCATTTTGACTGCCTCCAGAAGTTAGATCAGATGGCAAATTGGATTTGGTGCTAGGTCTTTCCCTTTAGGTTTTACCCCAACAATGTTTTCATTAGTTTCGCTCACTCTCGAAATCAAGCATTTTACAGCAGGTTGGAGCAGCCTGTATCTCAGCACAGGAATAAGGTAGGGAAGAATTCTAAGGCTCATTTTGACTGCCTCCAGAAGTTAGATCAGATGGCAAATTGGATTTGGTGCTAGGTCTTTCCCTTTAGGTTTTACCCCAACAATGTTTTCATTAGTTTCGCTCACTCTCGAAATCAAGCATTTTACAGCAGGTTGGAGCAGCCTGTATCTCAGCACAGGAATAAGGTAGGGAAGAATTCTAAGGATCATTTTGACTGCCTCCAGAAGTTAGATCAGATGGCAAATTGGATTTGGTGCTAGGTCTTTCCCTTTAGGTTTTACCCCAACAATGTTTTCATTAGTTTCGCTCACTCTCGAAATCAAGCATTTTACAGCAGGTTGGAGCAGCCTGTATCTCAGCACAGGAATAAGGTAGGGAAGAATTCTAAGGCTCATTTTGACTGCCTCCAGAAGTTAGATCAGATGGCAAATTGGATTTGGTGCTAGGTCTTTCCCTTTAGGTTTTACCCCAACAATGTTTTCATTAGTTTCGCTCACTCTCGAAATCAAGCATTTTACAGCAGGTTGGAGCAGCCTGTATCTCAGCACAGGAATAAGGTAGGGAAGAATTCTAAGGATCATTTTGACTGCCTCCAGAAGTTAGATCAGATGGCAAATTGGATTTGGTGCTAGGTCTTTCCCTTTAGGTTTTACCCCAACAATGTTTTCATTAGTTTCGCTCACTCTCGAAATCAAGCATTTTACAGCAGGTTGGAGCAGCCTGTATCTCAGCACAAGAATAAGGTAGGGAAGAATTCTAAGGATCATTTTGACTGCCTCCAGAAGTTAGATCAGATGGCAAATTGGATTTGGTGCTAGGTCTTTCCCTTTAGGTTTTACCCCAACAATGTTTTCATTAGTTTCGCTCACTCTCGAAATCAAGCATTTTACAGCAGGTTGGAGCAGCCTGTATCTCAGCACAGGAATAAGGTAGGGAAGAATTCTAAGGCTCATTTTGACTGCCTCCAGAAGTTAGATCAGATGGCAAATTGGATTTGGTGCTAGGTCTTTCCCTTTAGGTTTTTACCCCAACAATGTTTTCATTAGTTTCGCTCACTCTCGAAATCAAGCATTTTACAGCAGGTTGGAGCAGCCTGTATCTCAGCACAGGAATAAGGTAGGGAAGAATTCTAAGGCTCATTTTGACTGCCTCCAGAAGTTAGATCAGATGGCAAATTGGATTTGGTGCTAGGTCTTTCCCTTTAGGTTTTACCCCAACAATGTTTTCATTAGTTTCGCTCACTCTCGAAATCAAGCATTTTACAGCAGGTTGGAGCAGCCTGTATCTCAGCACAGGAATAAGGTAGGGAAGAATTCTAAGGCTCATTTTGACTGCCTCCAGAAGTTAGATCAGATGGCAAATTGGATTTGGCGCTAGGTCTTTCCCTTTAGGTTTTACCCCAACAATGTTTTCATTAGTTTCGCTCACTCTCGAAATCAAGCATTTTACAGCAGGTTGGAGCAGCCTGTATCTCAGCACAGGAATAAGGTAGGGAAGAATTCAAATGCTCATTTTGACTGCCTCCAGAAGTTAGATCAGATGGCAAATTGGATTTGGTGCTAGGTCTTTCCCTTTAGGTTTTACCCCAACAATGTTTTCATTAGTTTCGCTCACTCTCGAAATCAAGCATTTTACAGCAGGTTGGAGCAGCCTGTATCTCAGCACAGGAATAAGGTAGGGAAGAATTCTAAGGCTCATTTTGACTGCCTCCAGAAGTTAGATCAGATGGCAAATTGGATTTGGTGCTAGGTCTTTCCCTTTAGGTTTTACCCCAACAATGTTTTCATTAGTTTCGCTCACTCTCGAAATCAAGCATTTTACAGCAGGTTGGAGCAGCCTGTATCTCAGCACAGGAATAAGGTAGGGAAGAATTCTAAGGATCATTTTGACTGCCTCCAGAAGTTAGATCAGATGGCAAATTGGATTTGGTGCTAGGTCTTTCCCTTTAGGTTTTACCCCAACAATGTTTTCATTAGTTTCGCTCACTCTCGAAATCAAGCATTTTACAGCAGGTTGGAGCAGCCTGTATCTCAGCACAGGAATAAGGTAGGGAAGAATTCTAAGGCTCATTTTGACTGCCTCCAGAAGTTAGATCAGATGGCAAATTGGATTTGGTGCTAGGTCTTTCCCTTTAGGTTTTACCCCAACAATGTTTTCATTAGTTTCGCTCACTCTCGAAATCAAGCATTTTACAGCAGGTTGGAGCAGCCTGTAGTCTCAGCACAGGAATAAGGTAGGGAAGAATTCTAAGGCTCATTTTGACTGCCTCCAGAAGTTAGATCAGATGGCAAATTGGATTTGGTGCTAGGTCTTTCCCTTTAGGTTTTACCCCAACAATGTTTTCATTAGTTTCGCTCACTCTCGAAATCAAGCATTTTACAGCAGGTTGGAGCAGCCTGTATCTCAGCACAGGAATAAGGTAGGGAAGAATTCTAAGGATCATTTTGACTGCCTCCAGAAGTTAGATCAGATGGCAAATTGGATTTGGTGCTAGGTCTTTCCCTTTAGGTTTTACCCCAACAATGTTTTCATTAGTTTCGCTCACTCTCGAAATCAAGCATTTTACAGCAGGTTGGAGCAGCCTGTATCTCAGCACAGGAATAAGGTAGGGAAGAATTCTAAGGCTCATTTTGACTGCCTCCAGAAGTTAGATCAGATGGCAAAATTGGATTTGGTGCTAGGTCTTTCCCTTTAGGTTTTACCCCAACAATGTTTTCATTAGTTTCGCTCACTCTCGAAATCAAGCATTTTACAGCAGGTTGGAGCAGCCTGTATCTCAGCACAGGAATAAGGTAGGGAAGAATTCTAAGGCTCATTTTGACTGCCTCCAGAAGTTAGATCAGATGGCAAATTGGATTTGGTGCTAGGTCTTTCCCTTTAGGTTTTACCCCAACAATGTTTTCATTAGTTTCGCTCACTCTCGAAATCAAGCATTTTACAGCAGGTTGGAGCAGCCTGTATCTCAGCACAGGAATAAGGTAGGGAAGAATTCTAAGGCTCATTTTGACTGCCTCCAGAAGTTAGATCAGATGGCAAATTGGATTTGGTGCTAGGTCTTTCCCTTTAGGTTTTACCCCAACAATGTTTTCATTAGTTTCGCTCACTCTCGAAATCAAGCATTTTACAGCAGGTTGGAGCAGCCTGTATCTCAGCACAGGAATAAGGTAGGGAAGAATTCTAAGGCTCATTTTGACTGCCTCCAGAAGTTAGATCAGATGGCAAATTGGATTTTGGTGCTAGGTCTTTCCCTTTAGGTTTTACCCCAACAATGTTTTCATTAGTTTCGCTCACTCTCGAAATCAAGCATTTTACAGCAGGTTGGAGCAGCCTGTATCTCAGCACAAGAATAAGGTAGGGAAGAATTCTAAGGCTCATTTTGACTGCCTCCAGAAGTTAGATCAGATGGCAAATTGGATTTGGTGCTAGGTCTTTCCCTTTAGGTTTTACCCCAACAATGTTTTCATTAGTTTTCGCTCACTCTCGAAATCAAGCATTTTACAGCAGGTTGGAGCAGCCTGTATCTCAGCACAGGAATAAGGTAGGGAAGAATTCTAAGGATCATTTTGACTGCCTCCAGAAGTTAGATCAGATGGCAAATTGGATTTGGTGCTAGGTCTTTCCCTTTAGGTTTTACCCCAACAATGTTTTCATTAGTTTCGCTCACTCTCGAAATCAAGCATTTTACAGCAGGTTGGAGCAGCCTGTATCTCAGCACAGGAATAAGGTAGGGAAGAATTCTAAGGCTCATTTTGACTGCCTCCAGAAGTTAGATCAGATGGCAAATTGGATTTGGCGCTAGGTCTTTCCCTTTAGGTTTTACCCCAACAATGTTTTCATTAGTTTCGCTCACTCTCGAAATCAAGCATTTTACAGCAGGTTGGAGCAGCCTGTATCTCAGCACAGGAATAAGGTAGGGAAGAATTCTAAGGATCATTTTGACTGCCTCCAGAAGTTAGATCAGATGGCAAATTGGATTTGGCGCTAGGTCTTTCCCTTTAGGTTTTACCCCAACAATGTTTTCATTAGTTTCGCTCACTCTCGAAATCAAGCATTTTACAGCAGGTTGGAGCAGCCTGTATCTCAGCACAGGGAATAAGGTAGGGAAGAATTCTAAGGATCATTTTGACTGCCTCCAGAAGTTAGATCAGATGGCAAATTGGATTTGGTGCTAGGTCTTTCCCTTTAGGTTTTACCCCAACAATGTTTTCATTAGTTTCGCTCACTCTCGAAATCAAGCATTTTACAGCAGGTTGGAGCAGCCTGTATCTCAGCACAGGAATAAGGTAGGGAAGAATTCTAAGGCTCATTTTGACTGCCTCCAGAAGTTAGATCAGATGGCAAATTGGATTTGGTGCTAGGTCTTTCCCTTTAGGTTTTACCCCAACAATGTTTTCATTAGTTTCGCTCACTCTCGAAATCAAGCATTTTACAGCAGGTTGGAGCAGCCTGTATCTCAGCACAGGAATAAGGTAGGGAAGAATTCTAAGGATCATTTTGACTGCCTCCAGAAGTTAGATCAGATGGCAAATTGGATTTGGTGCTAGGTCTTTCCCTTTAGGTTTTACCCCAACAATGTTTTCATTAGTTTCGCTCACTCTCGAAATCAAGCATTTTACAGCAGGTTGGAGCAGCCTGTATCTCAGCACAGGAATAAGGTAGGGAAGAATTCTAAGGCTCATTTTGACTGCCTCCAGAAGTTAGATCAGATGGCAAATTGGATTTGGTGCTAGGTCTTTCCCTTTAGGTTTTACCCCAACAATGTTTTCATTAGTTTCGCTCACTCTCGAAATCAAGCATTTTACAGCAGGTTGGAGCAGCCTGTATCTCAGCACAGGAATAAGGTAGGGAAGAATTCTAAGGATCATTTTGACTGCCTCCAGAAGTTAGATCAGATGGCAAATTGGATTTGGCGCTAGGTCTTTCCCTTTAGGTTTTACCCCAACAATGTTTTCATTAGTTTCGCTCACTCTCGAAATCAAGCATTTTACAGCAGGTTGGAGCAGCCTGTATCTCAGCACAGGAATAAGGTAGGGAAGAATTCTAAGGATCATTTTGACTGCCTCCAGAAGTTAGATCAGATGGCAAATTGGATTTGGCGCTAGGTCTTTCCCTTTAGGTTTTACCCCAACAATGTTTTCATTAGTTTCGCTCACTCTCGAAATCAAGCATTTTACAGCAGGTTGGAGCAGGCCTGTATCTCAGCACAGGAATAAGGTAGGGAAGAATTCTAAGGATCATTTTGACTGCCTCCAGAAGTTAGATCAGATGGCAAATTGGATTTGGTGCTAGGTCTTTCCCTTTAGGTTTTACCCCAACAATGTTTTCATTAGTTTCGCTCACTCTCGAAATCAAGCATTTTACAGCAGGTTGGAGCAGCCTGTATCTCAGCACAGGAATAAGGTAGGGAAGAATTCTAAGGATCATTTTGACTGCCTCCAGAAGTTAGATCAGATGGCAAAATTGGATTTGGTGCTAGGTCTTTCCCTTTAGGTTTTACCCCAACAATGTTTTCATTAGTTTCGCTCACTCTCGAAATCAAGCATTTTACAGCAGGTTGGAGCAGCCTGTATCTCAGCACAGGAATAAGGTAGGGAAGAATTCTAAGGATCATTTTGACTGCCTCCAGAAGTTAGATCAGATGGGCAAATTGGATTTGGTGCTAGGTCTTTCCCTTTAGGTTTTACCCCAACAATGTTTTTCATTAGTTTCGCTCACTCTCGAAATCAAGCATTTTACAGCAGGTTGGAGCAGCCTGTATCTCAGCACAGGAATAAGGTAGGGAAGAATTCTAAGGCTCATTTTGACTGCCTCCAGAAGTTAGATCAGATGGCAAATTGGATTTGGTGCTAGGTCTTTCCCTTTAGGTTTTTACCCCAACAATGTTTTCATTAGTTTCGCTCACTCTCGAAATCAAGCATTTTACAGCAGGTTGGAGCAGCCTGTATCTCAGCACAGGAATAAGGTAGGGAAGAATTCTAAGGATCATTTTGACTGCCTCCAGAAGTTAGATCAGATGGCAAATTGGATTTGGTGCTAGGTCTTTCCCTTTAGGTTTTACCCCAACAATGTTTTCATTAGTTTCGCTCACTCTCGAAATCAAGCATTTTACAGCAGGTTGGAGCAGCCTGTATCTCAGCACAGGAATAAGGTAGGGAAGAATTCTAAGGCTCATTTTGACTGCCTCCAGAAGTTAGATCAGATGGCAAATTGGATTTGGTGCTAGGTCTTTCCCTTTAGGTTTTACCCCAACAATGTTTTCATTAGTTTCGCTCACTCTCGAAATCAAGCATTTTACAGCAGGTTGGAGCAGCCTGTATCTCAGCACAGGAATAAGGTAGGGAAGAATTCTAAGGATCATTTTGACTGCCTCCAGAAGTTAGATCAGATGGCAAATTGGATTTGGTGCTAGGTCTTTCCCTTTAGGTTTTACCCCCAACAATGTTTTCATTAGTTTCGCTCACTCTCGAAATCAAGCATTTTACAGCAGGGTTGGAGCAGCCTGTATCTCAGCACAGGGAATAAGGTAGGGAAGAATTCTAAGGATCATTTTGACTGCCTCCAGAAGTTAGATCAGATGGCAAATTGGATTTGGTGCTAGGTCTTTCCCTTTAGGTTTTACCCCAACAATGTTTTCATTAGTTTCGCTCACTCTCGAAATCAAGCATTTTACAGCAGGTTGGAGCAGCCTGTATCTCAGCACAGGAATAAGGTAGGGAAGAATTCTAAGGCTCATTTTGACTGCCTCCAGAAGTTAGATCAGATGGCAAATTGGATTTGGTGCTAGGTCTTTCCCTTTAGGTTTTTACCCCAACAATGTTTTCATTAGTTTCGCTCACTCTCGAAATCAAGCATTTTACAGCAGGTTGGAGCAGCCTGTATCTCAGCACAGGAATAAGGTAGGGAAGAATTCTAAGGATCATTTTGACTGCCTCCAGAAGTTAGATCAGATGGCAAATTGGATTTGGTGCTAGGTCTTTCCCTTTAGGTTTTACCCCAACAATGTTTTCATTAGTTTCGCTCACTCTCGAAATCAAGCATTTTACAGCAGGTTGGAGCAGCCTGTATCTCAGCACAGGAATAAGGTAGGGAAGAAATTCTAAGGATCATTTTGACTGCCTCCAGAAGTTAGATCAGATGGCAAATTGGATTTGGTGCTAGGTCTTTCCCTTTAGGTTTTACCCCA
>NW_027144963.1:0-30010 GCF_026170545.1 Melanerpes formicivorus
ACAGGCTGCTCCAACCTGCTGTAAAATGCTTGATTTCGAGAGTGAGCGAAACTAATGAAAACATTGTTGGGGTAAAACCTAAAGGGAAAGACCTAGCACCAAATCCAATTTGCCATCTTATCTAACTTCTGGAGGCAGTCAAAATGATCCTTAGAATTCTTCCCTACCTTATTCCTGTGCTGAGATACAGGCTGCTCCAACCTGCTGTAAAATGCTTGATTTTGAGAGTGAGCGAAACTAATGAAAACATTGTTGGGGTAAAACCTAAAGGGAAAGACCTAGCACCAAATCCAATTTGCCATCTGATCTAACTTCTGGAGGCAGTCAAAATGAGCCTTAGAATTCTTCCCTACCTTATTCCTGTGCTGAGATACAGGCTGCTCCAACCTGCTGTAAAATGCTTGATTTCGAGAGTGAGCGAAACTAATGAAAACATTGTTGGGGTAAAACCTAAAGGGAAAGACCTAGCACCAAATCCAATTTGCCATCTGATCTAACTTCTGGAGGCAGTCAAAATGATCCTTAGAATTCTTCCCTACCTTATTCCTGTGCTGAGATACAGGCTGCTCCAACCTGCTGTAAAATGCTTGATTTCGAGAGTGAGCGAAACTAATGAAAACATTGTTGGGGTAAAACCTAAAGGGAAAGACCTAGCACCAAATCCAATTTGCCATCTGATCTAACTTCTGGAGGCAGTCAAAATGAGACTTAGAATTCTTCCCTACCTTATTCCTGTGCTGAGATACAGGCTGCTCCAACCTGCTGTAAAATGCTTGATTTCGAGAGTGAGCGAAACTAATGAAAACATTGTTGGGGTAAAACCTAAAGGGAAAGACCTAGCACCAAATCCAATTGGCCATCTGATCTAACTTCTGGAGGCAGTCAAAATGATCCTTAGAATTCTTCCCTACCTTATTCCTGTGCTGAGATACAGGCTGCTCCAACCTGCTGTAAAATGCTTGATTTCGAGAGTGAGCGAAACTAATGAAAACATTGTTGGGGTAAAACCTAAAGGGAAAGACCTAGCACCAAATCCAATTTGCCATCTGATCTAACTTCTGGAGGCAGTCAAAATGATCCTTAGAATTCTTCCCTACCTTATTCCTGTGCTGAGATACAGGCTGCTCCAACCTGCTGTAAAATGCTTGATTTCGAGAGTGAGCGAAACTAATGAAAACATTGTTGGGGTAAAACCTAAAGGGAAAGACCTAGCACCAAATCCAATTTGCCATCTGATCTAACTTCTGGAGGCAGTCAAAATGAGCCTTAGAATTCTTCCCTACCTTATTCCTGTGCTGAGATACAGGCTGCTCCAACCTGCTGTAAAATGCTTGATTTCGAGAGTGAGCGAAACTAATGAAAACATTGTTGGGGTAAAACCTAAAGGGAAAGACCTAGCACCAAATCCAATTTGCCATCTGATCTAACTTCTGGAGGCAGTCAAAATGAGCCTTAGAATACTTCCCTACCTTATTCCTGTGCTGAGATACAGGCTGCTCCAACCTGCTGTAAAATGCTTGATTTCGAGAGTGAGCGAAACTAATGAAAACATTGTTGGGGTAAAACCTAAAGGGAAAGACCTAGCACCAAATCCAATTTGCCATCTGATCTAACTTCTGGAGGCAGTCAAAATGAGCCTTAGAATTCTTCCCTACCTTATTCCTGTGCTGAGATACAGGCTGCTCCAACCTGCTGTAAAATGCTTGATTTCGAGAGTGAGCGAAACTAATGAAAACATTGTTGGGGTAAAACCTAAAGGGAAAGACCTAGCACCAAATCCAATTTGCCATCTGATCTAACTTCTGGAGGCAGTCAAAATGATCCTTAGAATTCTTCCCTACCTTATTCCTGTGCTGAGATACAGGCTGCTCCAACCTGCTGTAAAATGCTTGATTTCGAGAGTGAGCGAAACTAATGAAAACATTGTTGGGGTAAAACCTAAAGGGAAAGACCTAGCACCAAATCCAATTTGCCATCTGATCTAACTTCTGGAGGCAGTCAAAATGAGCCTTAGAATTCTTCCCTACCTTATTCCTGTGCTGAGATACAGGCTGCTCCAACCTGCTGTAAAATGCTTGATTTCGAGAGTGAGCGAAACTAATGAAAACATTGTTGGGGTAAAACCTAAAGGGAAAGACCTAGCACCAAATCCAATTTGCCATCTGATCTAACTTCTGGAGGCAGTCAAAATGAGCCTTAGAATTCTTCCCTACCTTATTCCTGTGCTGAGATACAGGCTGCTCCAACCTGCTGTAAAATGCTTGATTTCGAGAGTGAGCGAAACTAATGAAAACATTGTTGGGGTAAAACCTAAAGGGAAAGACCTAGCACCAAATCCAATTTGCCATCTGATCTAACTTCTGGAGGCAGTCAAAATGAGCCTTAGAATTCTTCCCTACCTTATTCCTGTGCTGAGATACAGGCTGCTCCAACCTGCTGTAAAATGCTTGATTTCGAGAGTGAGCGAAACTAATGAAAACATTGTTGGGGTAAAACCTAAAGGGAAAGACCTAGCACCAAATCCAATTTGCCATCTGATCTAACTTCTGGAGGCAGTCAAAATGAGCCTTAGAATTCTTCCCTACCTTATTCCTGTGCTGAGATACAGGCTGCTCCAACCTGCTGTAAAATGCTTGATTTCGAGAGTGAGCGAAACTAATGAAAACATTGTTGGGGTAAAACCTAAAGGGAAAGACCTAGCACCAAATCCAATTTGCCATCTGATCTAACTTCTGGAGGCAGTCAAAATGAGCCTTAGAATTCTTCCCTACCTTATTCCTGTGCTGAGATACAGGCTGCTCCAACCTGCTGTAAAATGCTTGATTTCGAGAGTGAGCGAAACTAATGAAAACATTGTTGGGGTAAAACCTAAAGGGAAAGACCTAGCACCAAATCCAATTTGCCATCTGATCTAACTTCTGGAGGCAGTCAAAATGAGCCTTAGAATTCTTCCCTACCTTATTCCTGTGCTGAGATACAGGCTGCTCCAACCTGCTGTAAAATGCTTGATTTCGAGAGTGAGCGAAACTAATGAAAACATTGTTGGGGTAAAACCTAAAGGGAAAGACCTAGCACCAAATCCAATTTGCCATCTGATCTAACTTCTGGAGGCAGTCAAAATGATCCTTAGAATTCTTCCCTACCTTATTCCTGTGCTGAGATACAGGCTGCTCCAACCTGCTGTAAAATGCTTGATTTCGAGAGTGAGCGAAACTAATGAAAACATTGTTGGGGTAAAACCTAAAGGGAAAGACCTAGCACCAAATCCAATTTGCCATCTGATCTAACTTCTGGAGGCAGTCAAAATGAGCCTTAGAATTCTTCCCTACCTTATTCCTGTGCTGAGATACAGGCTGCTCCAACCTGCTGTAAAATGCTTGATTTCGAGAGTGAGCGAAACTAATGAAAACATTGTTGGGGTAAAACCTAAAGGGAAAGACCTAGCACCAAATCCAATTTGCCATCTGATCTAACTTCTGGAGGCAGTCAAAATGAGCCTTAGAATTCTTCCCTACCTTATTCCTGTGCTGAGATACAGGCTGCTCCAACCTGCTGTAAAATGCTTGATTTCGAGAGTGAGCGAAACTAATGAAAACATTGTTGGGGTAAAACCTAAAGGGAAAGACCTAGCACCAAATCCAATTGGCCATCTGATCTAACTTCTGGAGGCAGTCAAAATGAGCCTTAGAATTCTTCCCTACCTTATTCCTGTGCTGAGATACAGGCTGCTCCAACCTGCTGTAAAATGCTTGATTTCGAGAGTGAGCGAAACTAATGAAAACATTGTTGGGGTAAAACCTAAAGGGAAAGACCTAGCACCAAATCCAATTTGCCATCTGATCTAACTTCTGGAGGCAGTCAAAATGAGCCTTAGAATTCTTCCCTACCTTATTCCTGTGCTGAGATACAGGCTGCTCCAACCTGCTGTAAAATGCTTGATTTCGAGAGTGAGCGAAACTAATGAAAACATTGTTGGGGTAAAACCTAAAGGGAAAGACCTAGCACCAAATCCAATTTGCCATCTGATCTAACTTCTGGAGGCAGTCAAAATGAGCCTTAGAATTCTTCCCTACCTTATTCCTGTGCTGAGATACAGGCTGCTCCAACCTGCTGTAAAATGCTTGATTTCGAGAGTGAGCGAAACTAATGAAAACATTGTTGGGGTAAAACCTAAAGGGAAAGACCTAGCACCAAATCCAATTTGCCATCTGATCTAACTTCTGGAGGCAGTCAAAATGAGCCTTAGAATACTTCCCTACCTTATTCCTGTGCTGAGATACAGGCTGCTCCAACCTGCTGTAAAATGCTTGATTTCGAGAGTGAGCGAAACTAATGAAAACATTGTTGGGGTAAAACCTAAAGGGAAAGACCTAGCACCAAATCCAATTTGCCATCTGATCTAACTTCTGGAGGCAGTCAAAATGAGCCTTAGAATTCTTCCCTACCTTATTCCTGTGCTGAGATACAGGCTGCTCCAACCTGCTGTAAAATGCTTGATTTCGAGAGTGAGCGAAACTAATGAAAACATTGTTGGGGTAAAACCTAAAGGGAAAGACCTAGCACCAAATCCAATTTGCCATCTGATCTAACTTCTGGAGGCAGTCAAAATGATCCTTAGAATTCTTCCCTACCTTATTCCTGTGCTGAGATACAGGCTGCTCCAACCTGCTGTAAAATGCTTGATTTCGAGAGTGAGCGAAACTAATGAAAACATTGTTGGGGTAAAACCTAAAGGGAAAGACCTAGCACCAAATCCAATTTGCCATCTGATCTAACTTCTGGAGGCAGTCAAAATGAGCCTTAGAATTCTTCCCTACCTTATTCCTGTGCTGAGATACAGGCTGCTCCAACCTGCTGTAAAATGCTTGATTTCGAGAGTGAGCGAAACTAATGAAAACATTGTTGGGGTAAAACCTAAAGGGAAAGACCTAGCACCAAATCCAATTTGCCATCTGATCTAACTTCTGGAGGCAGTCAAAATGAGCCTTAGAATTCTTCCCTACCTTATTCCTGTGCTGAGATACAGGCTGCTCCAACCTGCTGTAAAATGCTTGATTTCGAGAGTGAGCGAAACTAATGAAAACATTGTTGGGGTAAAACCTAAAGGGAAAGACCTAGCACCAAATCCAATTGGCCATCTGATCTAACTTCTGGAGGCAGTCAAAATGAGCCTTAGAATTCTTCCCTACCTTATTCCTGTGCTGAGATACAGGCTGCTCCAACCTGCTGTAAAATGCTTGATTTCGAGAGTGAGCGAAACTAATGAAAACATTGTTGGGGTAAAACCTAAAGGGAAAGACCTAGCACCAAATCCAATTTGCCATCTGATCTAACTTCTGGAGGCAGTCAAAATGAGCCTTAGAATTCTTCCCTACCTTATTCCTGTGCTGAGATACAGGCTGCTCCAACCTGCTGTAAAATGCTTGATTTCGAGAGTGAGCGAAACTAATGAAAACATTGTTGGGGTAAAACCTAAAGGGAAAGACCTAGCACCAAATCCAATTTGCCATCTGATCTAACTTCTGGAGGCAGTCAAAATGAGCCTTAGAATTCTTCCCTACCTTATTCCTGTGCTGAGATACAGGCTGCTCCAACCTGCTGTAAAATGCTTGATTTCGAGAGTGAGCGAAACTAATGAAAACATTGTTGGGGTAAAACCTAAAGGGAAAGACCTAGCACCAAATCCAATTTGCCATCTGATCTAACTTCTGGAGGCAGTCAAAATGAGCCTTAGAATACTTCCCTACCTTATTCCTGTGCTGAGATACAGGCTGCTCCAACCTGCTGTAAAATGCTTGATTTCGAGAGTGAGCGAAACTAATGAAAACATTGTTGGGGTAAAACCTAAAGGGAAAGACCTAGCACCAAATCCAATTTGCCATCTGATCTAACTTCTGGAGGCAGTCAAAATGAGCCTTAGAATTCTTCCCTACCTTATTCCTGTGCTGAGATACAGGCTGCTCCAACCTGCTGTAAAATGCTTGATTTCGAGAGTGAGCGAAACTAATGAAAACATTGTTGGGGTAAAACCTAAAGGGAAAGACCTAGCACCAAATCCAATTTGCCATCTGATCTAACTTCTGGAGGCAGTCAAAATGAGCCTTAGAATTCTTCCCTACCTTATTCCTGTGCTGAGATACAGGCTGCTCCAACCTGCTGTAAAATGCTTGATTTCGAGAGTGAGCGAAACTAATGAAAACATTGTTGGGGTAAAACCTAAAGGGAAAGACCTAGCACCAAATCCAATTTGCCATCTGATCTAACTTCTGGAGGCAGTCAAAATGAGCCTTAGAATTCTTCCCTACCTTATTCCTGTGCTGAGATACAGATACAGGCTGCTCCAACCTGCTGTAAAATGCTTGATTTCGAGAGTGAGCGAAACTAATGAAAACATTGTTGGGGTAAAACCTAAAGGGAAAGACCTAGCACCAAATCCAATTTGCCATCTGATCTAACTTCTGGAGGCAGTCAAAATGAGCCTTAGAATTCTTCCCTACCTTATTCCTGTGCTGAGATACAGGCTGCTCCAACCTGCTGTAAAATGCTTGATTTCGAGAGTGAGCGAAACTAATGAAAACATTGTTGGGGTAAAACCTAAAGGGAAAGACCTAGCACCAAATCCAATTTGCCATCTGATCTAACTTCTGGAGGCAGTCAAAATGAGCCTTAGAATTCTTCCCTACCTTATTCCTGTGCTGAGATACAGGCTGCTCCAACCTGCTGTAAAATGCTTGATTTCGAGAGTGAGCGAAACTAATGAAAACATTGTTGGGGTAAAACCTAAAGGGAAAGACCTAGCACCAAATCCAATTTGCCATCTGATCTAACTTCTGGAGGCAGTCAAAATGAGCATTTGAATTCTTCCCTACCTTATTCCTGTGCTGAGATACAGGCTGCTCCAACCTGCTGTAAAATGCTTGATTTCGAGAGTGAGCGAAACTAATGAAAACATTGTTGGGGTAAAACCTAAAGGGAAAGACCTAGCACCAAATCCAATTTGCCATCTGATCTAACTTCTGGAGGCAGTCAAAATGAGCCTTAGAATTCTTCCCTACCTTATTCCTGTGCTGAGATACAGGCTGCTCCAACCTGCTGTAAAATGCTTGATTTCGAGAGTGAGCGAAACTAATGAAAACATTGTTGGGGTAAAACCTAAAGGGAAAGACCTAGCACCAAATCCAATTTGCCATCTGATCTAACTTCTGGAGGCAGTCAAAATGAGCCTTAGAATTCTTCCCTACCTTATTCCTGTGCTGAGATACAGGCTGCTCCAACCTGCTGTAAAATGCTTGATTTCGAGAGTGAGCGAAACTAATGAAAACATTGTTGGGGTAAAACCTAAAGGGAAAGACCTAGCACCAAATCCAATTTGCCATCTGATCTAACTTCTGGAGGCAGTCAAAATGAGCCTTAGAATTCTTCCCTACCTTATTCCTGTGCTGAGATACAGGCTGCTCCAACCTGCTGTAAAATGCTTGATTTCGAGAGTGAGCGAAACTAATGAAAACATTGTTGGGGTAAAACCTAAAGGGAAAGACCTAGCACCAAATCCAATTTGCCATCTGATCTAACTTCTGGAGGCAGTCAAAATGAGCCTTAGAATTCTTCCCTACCTTATTCCTGTGCTGAGATACAGGCTGCTCCAACCTGCTGTAAAATGCTTGATTTCGAGAGTGAGCGAAACTAATGAAAACATTGTTGGGGTAAAACCTAAAGGGAAAGACCTAGCACCAAATCCAATTTGCCATCTGATCTAACTTCTGGAGGCAGTCAAAATGAGCCTTAGAATTCTTCCCTACCTTATTCCTGTGCTGAGATACAGGCTGCTCCAACCTGCTGTAAAATGCTTGATTTCGAGAGTGAGCGAAACTAATGAAAACATTGTTGGGGTAAAACCTAAAGGGAAAGACCTAGCACCAAATCCAATTTGCCATCTGATCTAACTTCTGGAGGCAGTCAAAATGAGCCTTAGAATTCTTCCCTACCTTATTCCTGTGCTGAGATACAGGCTGCTCCAACCTGCTGTAAAATGCTTGATTTCGAGAGTGAGCGAAACTAATGAAAACATTGTTGGGGTAAAACCTAAAGGGAAAGACCTAGCACCAAATCCAATTGGCCATCTGATCTAACTTCTGGAGGCAGTCAAAATGAGCCTTAGAATTCTTCCCTACCTTATTCCTGTGCTGAGATACAGGCTGCTCCAACCTGCTGTAAAATGCTTGATTTCGAGAGTGAGCGAAACTAATGAAAACATTGTTGGGGTAAAACCTAAAGGGAAAGACCTAGCACCAAATCCAATTTGCCATCTGATCTAACTTCTGGAGGCAGTCAAAATGAGCCTTAGAATTCTTCCCTACCTTATTCCTGTGCTGAGATACAGGCTGCTCCAACCTGCTGTAAAATGCTTGATTTCGAGAGTGAGCGAAACTAATGAAAACATTGTTGGGGTAAAACCTAAAGGGAAAGACCTAGCACCAAATCCAATTTGCCATCTGATCTAACTTCTGGAGGCAGTCAAAATGATCCTTAGAATTCTTCCCTACCTTATTCCTGTGCTGAGATACAGGCTGCTCCAACCTGCTGTAAAATGCTTGATTTCGAGAGTGAGCGAAACTAATGAAAACATTGTTGGGGTAAAACCTAAAGGGAAAGACCTAGCACCAAATCCAATTGGCCATCTGATCTAACTTCTGGAGGCAGTCAAAATGAGCCTTAGAATTCTTCCCTACCTTATTCCTGTGCTGAGATACAGGCTGCTCCAACCTGCTGTAAAATGCTTGATTTCGAGAGTGAGCGAAACTAATGAAAACATTGTTGGGGTAAAACCTAAAGGGAAAGACCTAGCACCAAATCCAATTTGCCATCTGATCTAACTTCTGGAGGCAGTCAAAATGAGCCTTAGAATTCTTCCCTACCTTATTCCTGTGCTGAGATACAGGCTGCTCCAACCTGCTGTAAAATGCTTGATTTCGAGAGTGAGCGAAACTAATGAAAACATTGTTGGGGTAAAACCTAAAGGGAAAGACCTAGCACCAAATCCAATTTGCCATCTGATCTAACTTCTGGAGGCAGTCAAAATGAGCCTTAGAATTCTTCCCTACCTTATTCCTGTGCTGAGATACAGGCTGCTCCAACCTGCTGTAAAATGCTTGATTTCGAGAGTGAGCGAAACTAATGAAAACATTGTTGGGGTAAAACCTAAAGGGAAAGACCTAGCACCAAATCCAATTTGCCATCTGATCTAACTTCTGGAGGCAGTCAAAATGAGCCTTAGAATTCTTCCCTACCTTATTCCTGTGCTGAGATACAGGCTGCTCCAACCTGCTGTAAAATGCTTGATTTCGAGAGTGAGCGAAACTAATGAAAACATTGTTGGGGTAAAACCTAAAGGGAAAGACCTAGCACCAAATCCAATTGGCCATCTGATCTAACTTCTGGAGGCAGTCAAAATGAGCCTTAGAATACTTCCCTACCTTATTCCTGTGCTGAGATACAGGCTGCTCCAACCTGCTGTAAAATGCTTGATTTCGAGAGTGAGCGAAACTAATGAAAACATTGTTGGGGTAAAACCTAAAGGGAAAGACCTAGCACCAAATCCAATTTGCCATCTGATCTAACTTCTGGAGGCAGTCAAAATGAGCCTTAGAATTCTTCCCTACCTTATTCCTGTGCTGAGATACAGGCTGCTCCAACCTGCTGTAAAATGCTTGATTTCGAGAGTGAGCGAAACTAATGAAAACATTGTTGGGGTAAAACCTAAAGGGAAAGACCTAGCACCAAATCCAATTGGCCATCTGATCTAACTTCTGGAGGCAGTCAAAATGAGCCTTAGAATTCTTCCCTACCTTATTCCTGTGCTGAGATACAGGCTGCTCCAACCTGCTGTAAAATGCTTGATTTCGAGAGTGAGCGAAACTAATGAAAACATTGTTGGGGTAAAACCTAAAGGGAAAGACCTAGCACCAAATCCAATTTGCCATCTGATCTAACTTCTGGAGGCAGTCAAAATGAGCCTTAGAATTCTTCCCTACCTTATTCCTGTGCTGAGATACAGGCTGCTCCAACCTGCTGTAAAATGCTTGATTTCGAGAGTGAGCGAAACTAATGAAAACATTGTTGGGGTAAAACCTAAAGGGAAAGACCTAGCACCAAATCCAATTTGCCATCTGATCTAACTTCTGGAGGCAGTCAAAATGAGCCTTAGAATTCTTCCCTACCTTATTCCTGTGCTGAGATACAGGCTGCTCCAACCTGCTGTAAAATGCTTGATTTCGAGAGTGAGCGAAACTAATGAAAACATTGTTGGGGTAAAACCTAAAGGGAAAGACCTAGCACCAAATCCAATTTGCCATCTGATCTAACTTCTGGAGGCAGTCAAAATGAGCCTTAGAATTCTTCCCTACCTTATTCCTGTGCTGAGATACAGGCTGCTCCAACCTGCTGTAAAATGCTTGATTTCGAGAGGTGAGCGAAACTAATGAAAACATTGTTGGGGTAAAACCTAAAGGGAAAGACCTAGCACCAAATCCAATTTGCCATCTGATCTAACTTCTGGAGGCAGTCAAAATGAGCCTTAGAATTCTTCCCTACCTTATTCCTGTGCTGAGATACAGGCTGCTCCAACCTGCTGTAAAATGCTTGATTTCGAGAGTGAGCGAAACTAATGAAAACATTGTTGGGGTAAAACCTAAAGGGAAAGACCTAGCACCAAATCCAATTTGCCATCTGATCTAACTTCTGGAGGCAGTCAAAATGAGCCTTAGAATTCTTCCCTACCTTATTCCTGTGCTGAGATACAGGCTGCTCCAACCTGCTGTAAAATGCTTGATTTCGAGAGTGAGCGAAACTAATGAAAACATTGTTGGGGTAAAACCTAAAGGGAAAGACCTAGCACCAAATCCAATTTGCCATCTGATCTAACTTCTGGAGGCAGTCAAAATGAGCCTTAGAATTCTTCCCTACCTTATTCCTGTGCTGAGATACAGGCTGCTCCAACCTGCTGTAAAATGCTTGATTTCGAGAGTGAGCGAAACTAATGAAAACATTGTTGGGGTAAAACCTAAAGGGAAAGACCTAGCACCAAATCCAATTTGCCATCTGATCTAACTTCTGGAGGCAGTCAAAATGAGCCTTAGAATTCTTCCCTACCTTATTCCTGTGCTGAGATACAGGCTGCTCCAACCTGCTGTAAAATGCTTGATTTCGAGAGTGAGCGAAACTAATGAAAACATTGTTGGGGTAAAACCTAAAGGGAAAGACCTAGCACCAAATCCAATTTGCCATCTGATCTAACTTCTGGAGGCAGTCAAAATGAGCCTTAGAATTCTTCCCTACCTTATTCCTGTGCTGAGATACAGGCTGCTCCAACCTGCTGTAAAATGCTTGATTTCGAGAGTGAGCGAAACTAATGAAAACATTGTTGGGGTAAAACCTAAAGGGAAAGACCTAGCACCAAATCCAATTTGCCATCTGATCTAACTTCTGGAGGCAGTCAAAATGAGCCTTAGAATTCTTCCCTACCTTATTCCTGTGCTGAGATACAGGCTGCTCCAACCTGCTGTAAAATGCTTGATTTCGAGAGTGAGCGAAACTAATGAAAACATTGTTGGGGGTAAAACCTAAAGGGAAAGACCTAGCACCAAATCCAATTGGCCATCTGATCTAACTTCTGGAGGCAGTCAAAATGAGCCTTAGAATTCTTCCCTACCTTATTCCTGTGCTGAGATACAGGCTGCTCCAACCTGCTGTAAAATGCTTGATTTCGAGAGTGAGCGAAACTAATGAAAACATTGTTGGGGTAAAACCTAAAGGGAAAGACCTAGCACCAAATCCAATTTGCCATCTGATCTAACTTCTGGAGGCAGTCAAAATGAGCCTTAGAATTCTTCCCTACCTTATTCCTGTGCTGAGATACAGGCTGCTCCAACCTGCTGTAAAATGCTTGATTTCGAGAGTGAGCGAAACTAATGAAAACATTGTTGGGGTAAAACCTAAAGGGAAAGACCTAGCACCAAATCCAATTTGCCATCTGATCTAACTTCTGGAGGCAGTCAAAATGAGCCTTAGAATTCTTCCCTACCTTATTCCTGTGCTGAGATACAGGCTGCTCCAACCTGCTGTAAAATGCTTGATTTCGAGAGTGAGCGAAACTAATGAAAACATTGTTGGGGTAAAACCTAAAGGGAAAGACCTAGCACCAAATCCAATTTGCCATCTGATCTAACTTCTGGAGGCAGTCAAAATGAGCCTTAGAATTCTTCCCTACCTTATTCCTGTGCTGAGATACAGGCTGCTCCAACCTGCTGTAAAATGCTTGATTTCGAGAGTGAGCGAAACTAATGAAAACATTGTTGGGGTAAAACCTAAAGGGAAAGACCTAGCACCAAATCCAATTTGCCATCTGATCTAACTTCTGGAGGCAGTCAAAATGAGCCTTAGAATTCTTCCCTACCTTATTCCTGTGCTGAGATACAGGCTGCTCCAACCTGCTGTAAAATGCTTGATTTCGAGAGTGAGCGAAACTAATGAAAACATTGTTGGGGTAAAACCTAAAGGGAAAGACCTAGCACCAAATCCAATTTGCCATCTGATCTAACTTCTGGAGGCAGTCAAAATGAGCCTTAGAATTCTTCCCTACCTTATTCCTGTGCTGAGATACAGGCTGCTCCAACCTGCTGTAAAATGCTTGATTTCGAGAGTGAGCGAAACTAATGAAAACATTGTTGGGGTAAAACCTAAAGGGAAAGACCTAGCACCAAATCCAATTTGCCATCTGATCTAACTTCTGGAGGCAGTCAAAATGAGCCTTAGAATTCTTCCCTACCTTATTCCTGTGCTGAGATACAGGCTGCTCCAACCTGCTGTAAAATGCTTGATTTCGAGAGTGAGCGAAACTAATGAAAACATTGTTGGGGTAAAACCTAAAGGGAAAGACCTAGCACCAAATCCAATTTGCCATCTGATCTAACTTCTGGAGGCAGTCAAAATGAGCCTTAGAATTCTTCCCTACCTTATTCCTGTGCTGAGATACAGGCTGCTCCAACCTGCTGTAAAATGCTTGATTTCGAGAGTGAGCGAAACTAATGAAAACATTGTTGGGGTAAAACCTAAAGGGAAAGACCTAGCACCAAATCCAATTTGCCATCTGATCTAACTTCTGGAGGCAGTCAAAATGAGCCTTAGAATTCTTCCCTACCTTATTCCTGTGCTGAGATACAGGCTGCTCCAACCTGCTGTAAAATGCTTGATTTCGAGAGTGAGCGAAACTAATGAAAACATTGTTGGGGTAAAACCTAAAGGGAAAGACCTAGCACCAAATCCAATTTGCCATCTGATCTAACTTCTGGAGGCAGTCAAAATGAGCCTTAGAATTCTTCCCTACCTTATTCCTGTGCTGAGATACAGGCTGCTCCAACCTGCTGTAAAATGCTTGATTTCGAGAGTGAGCGAAACTAATGAAAACATTGTTGGGGTAAAACCTAAAGGAAAGACCTAGCACCAAATCCAATTTGCCATCTGATCTAACTTCTGGAGGCAGTCAAAATGAGCCTTAGAATTCTTCCCTACCTTATTCCTGTGCTGAGATACAGGCTGCTCCAACCTGCTGTAAAATGCTTCATCTCGAGAGTGAGCGAAACTAATGAAAACATTGTTGGGGTAAAACCTAAAGGGAAAGACCTAGCACCAAATCCAATCTGCCAACTGATCTAACTTCTGGAGGCAGTCAAAATGAGCCTTAGAATTCTTCCCTACCTTATTCCTGTGCTGAGATACAGGCTGCTCCAACCTGCTGTAAAATGCTTGATTTCGAGAGTGAGCGAAACTAATGAAAACATTGTTGGGGTAAAACCTAAAGGGAAAGACCTAGCACCAAATCCAATTTGCCATCTGATCTAACTTCTGGAGGCAGTCAAAATGAGCCTTAGAATTCTTCCCTACCTTATTCCTGTGCTGAGATACAGGCTGCTCCAACCTGCTGTAAAATGCTTGATTTCGAGAGTGAGCGAAACTAATGAAAACATTGTTGGGGTAAAACCTAAAGGGAAAGACCTAGCACCAAATCCAATCTGCCAACTGATCTAACTTCTGGAGGCAGTCAAAATGAGCCTTAGAATTCTTCCCTACCTTATTCCTGTGCTGAGATACAGGCTGCTCCAACCTGCTGTAAAATGCTTGATTTCGAGAGTGAGCGAAACTAATGAAAACATTGTTGGGGTAAAACCTAAAGGGAAAGACCTAGCACCAAATCCAATTTGCCATCTGATCTAACTTCTGGAGGCAGTCAAAATGATCCTTAGAATTCTTCCCTACCTTATTCCTGTGCTGAGATACAGGCTGCTCCAACCTGCTGTAAAATGTTTGATTTCGAGAGGGAGCGAAACTAATGAAAACATTGTTGGGGTAAAACCTAAAGGGAAAGACCTAGCACCAAATCCAATTTGCCATCTGATCTAACTTCTGGAGGCAGTCAAAATGATCCTTAGAATTCTTCCCTACCTTATTCCTGTGCTGAGATACAGGCTGCTCCAACCTGCTGTAAAATGCTTGATTTCGAGAGTGAGCGAAACTAATGAAAACATTGTTGGGGTAAAACCTAAAGGGAAAGACCTAGCACCAAATCCAATTTGCCATCTGATCTAACTTCTGGAGGCAGTCAAAATGAGCCTTAGAATTCTTCCCTACCTTATTCCTGTGCTGAGATACAGGCTGCTCCAACCTGCTGTAAAATGCTTGATTTCGAGAGTGAGCGAAACTAATGAAAACATTGTTGGGGTAAAACCTAAAGGGAAAGACCTAGCACCAAATCCAATTTGCCATCTGATCTAACTTCTGGAGGCAGTCAAAATGAGCCTTAGAATTCTTCCCTACCTTATTCCTGTGCTGAGATACAGGCTGCTCCAACCTGCTGTAAAATGCTTGATTTCGAGAGTGAGCGAAACTAATGAAAACATTGTTGGGGTAAAACCTAAAGGGAAAGACCTAGCACCAAATCCAATTTGCCATCTGATCTAACTTCTGGAGGCAGTCAAAATGATCCTTAGAATTCTTCCCTACCTTATTCCTGTGCTGAGATACAGGCTGCTCCAACCTGCTGTAAAATGCTTGATTTCGAGAGTGAGCGAAACTAATGAAAACATTGTTGGGGTAAAACCTAAAGGGAAAGACCTAGCACCAAATCCAATTTGCCATCTGATCTAACTTCTGGAGGCAGTCAAAATGAGCCTTAGAATTCTTCCCTACCTTATTCCTGTGCTGAGATACAGGCTGCTCCAACCTGCTGTAAAATGCTTGATTTCGAGAGTGAGCGAAACTAATGAAAACATTGTTGGGGTAAAACCTAAAGGGAAAGACCTAGCACCAAATCCAATTTGCCATCTGATCTAACTTCTGGAGGCAGTCAAAATGAGCCTTAGAATTCTTCCCTACCTTATTCCTGTGCTGAGATACAGGCTGCTCCAACCTGCTGTAAAATGCTTGATTTCGAGAGTGAGCGAAACTAATGAAAACATTGTTGGGGTAAAACCTAAAGGGAAAGACCTAGCACCAAATCCAATTTGCCATCTGATCTAACTTCTGGAGGCAGTCAAAATGAGCCTTAGAATTCTTCCCTACCTTATTCCTGTGCTGAGATACAGGCTGCTCCAACCTGCTGTAAAATGCTTGATTTCGAGAGTGAGCGAAACTAATGAAAACATTGTTGGGGTAAAACCTAAAGGGAAAGACCTAGCACCAAATCCAATTTGCCATCTGATCTAACTTCTGGAGGCAGTCAAAATGAGCCTTAGAATTCTTCCCTACCTTATTCCTGTGCTGAGATACAGGCTGCTCCAACCTGCTGTAAAATGCTTGATTTCGAGAGTGAGCGAAACTAATGAAAACATTGTTGGGGTAAAACCTAAAGGGAAAGACCTAGCACCAAATCCAATTTGCCATCTGATCTAACTTCTGGAGGCAGTCAAAATGATCCTTAGAATTCTTCCCTACCTTATTCCTGTGCTGAGATACAGGCTGCTCCAACCTGCTGTAAAATGCTTGATTTTGAGAGTGAGCGAAACTAATGAAAACATTGTTGGGGTAAAACCTAAAGGGAAAGACCTAGCACCAAATCCAATTTGCCATCTGATCTAACTTCTGGAGGCAGTCAAAATGAGCCTTAGAATTCTTCCCTACCTTATTCCTGTGCTGAGATACAGGCTGCTCCAACCTGCTGTAAAATGCTTGATTTCGAGAGTGAGCGAAACTAATGAAAACATTGTTGGGGTAAAACCTAAAGGGAAAGACCTAGCACCAAATCCAATTTGCCATCTGATCTAACTTCTGGAGGCAGTCAAAATGAGCCTTTGAATTCTTCCCTACCTTATTCCTGTGCTGAGATACAGGCTGCTCCAACCTGCTGTAAAATGCTTGATTTCGAGAGTGAGCGAAACTAATGAAAACATTGTTGGGGTAAAACCTAAAGGGAAAGACCTAGCACCAAATCCAATTTGCCATCTGATCTAACTTCTGGAGGCAGTCAAAATGAGCCTTAGAATTCTTCCCTACCTTATTCCTGTGCTGAGATACAGGCTGCTCCAACCTGCTGTAAAATGCTTGATTTCGAGAGTGAGCGAAACTAATGAAAACATTGTTGGGGTAAAACCTAAAGGGAAAGACCTAGCACCAAATCCAATTTGCCATCTGATCTAACTTCTGGAGGCAGTCAAAATGATCCTTAGAATTCTTCCCTACCTTATTCCTGTGCTGAGATACAGGCTGCTCCAACCTGCTGTAAAATGCTTGATTTCGAGAGTGAGCGAAACTAATGAAAACATTGTTGGGGTAAAACCTAAAGGGAAAGACCTAGCACCAAATCCAATTTGCCATCTGATCTAACTTCTGGAGGCAGTCAAAATGAGCCTTAGAATTCTTCCCTACCTTATTCCTGTGCTGAGATACAGGCTGCTCCAACCTGCTGTAAAATGCTTGATTTCGAGAGTGAGCGAAACTAATGAAAACATTGTTGGGGTAAAACCTAAAGGGAAAGACCTAGCACCAAATCCAATTTGCCATCTGATCTAACTTCTGGAGGCAGTCAAAATGAGCCTTAGAATTCTTCCCTACCTTATTCCTGTGCTGAGATACAGGCTGCTCCAACCTGCTGTAAAATGCTTGATTTTGAGAGTGAGCGAAACTAATGAAAACATTGTTGGGGTAAAACCTAAAGGGAAAGACCTAGCACCAAATCCAATTTGCCATCTGATCTAACTTCTGGAGGCAGTCAAAATGATCCTTAGAATTCTTCCCTACCTTATTCCTGTGCTGAGATACAGGCTGCTCCAACCTGCTGTAAAATGCTTGATTTCGAGAGTGAGCGAAACTAATGAAAACATTGTTGGGGTAAAACCTAAAGGGAAAGACCTAGCACCAAATCCAATTTGCCATCTGATCTAACTTCTGGAGGCAGTCAAAATGATCCTTAGAATTCTTCCCTACCTTATTCCTGTGCTGAGATACAGGCTGCTCCAACCTGCTGTAAAATGCTTGATTTCGAGAGTGAGCGAAACTAATGAAAACATTGTTGGGGTAAAACCTAAAGGGAAAGACCTAGCACCAAATCCAATTTGCCATCTGATCTAACTTCTGGAGGCAGTCAAAATGAGCCTTAGAATTCTTCCCTACCTTATTCCTGTGCTGAGATACAGGCTGCTCCAACCTGCTGTAAAATGCTTGATTTCGAGAGTGAGCGAAACTAATGAAAACATTGTTGGGGTAAAACCTAAAGGGAAAGACCTAGCACCAAATCCAATTTGCCATCTGATCTAACTTCTGGAGGCAGTCAAAATGAGCCTTAGAATTCTTCCCTACCTTATTCCTGTGCTGAGATACAGGCTGCTCCAACCTGCTGTAAAATGCTTGATTTCGAGAGTGAGCGAAACTAATGAAAACATTGTTGGGGTAAAACCTAAAGGGAAAGACCTAGCACCAAATCCAATTTGCCAACAGATCTAACTTCTGGAGGCAGTCAAAATGAGCCTTAGAATTCTTCCCTACCTTATTCCTGTGCTGAGATACAGGCTGCTCCAACCTGCTGTAAAATGCTTGATTTCGAGAGTGAGCGAAACTAATGAAAACATTGTTGGGGTAAAACCTAAAGGGAAAGACCTAGCACCAAATCCAATTTGCCATCTGATCTAACTTCTGGAGGCAGTCAAAATGAGCCTTAGAATTCTTCCCTACCTTATTCCTGTGCTGAGATACAGGCTGCTCCAACCTGCTGTAAAATGCTTGATTTCGAGAGTGAGCGAAACTAATGAAAACATTGTTGGGGTAAAACCTAAAGGGAAAGACCTAGCACCAAATCCAATTTGCCATCTGATCTAACTTCTGGAGGCAGTCAAAATGAGCCTTAGAATTCTTCCCTACCTTATTCCTGTGCTGAGATACAGGCTGCTCCAACCTGCTGTAAAATGCTTGATTTCGAGAGTGAGCGAAACTAATGAAAACATTGTTGGGGTAAAACCTAAAGGGAAAGACCTAGCACCAAATCCAATTTGCCATCTGATCTAACTTCTGCAGGCAGTCAAAATGAGCCTTAGAATTCTTCCCTACCTTATTCCTGTGCTGAGATACAGGCTGCTCCAACCTGCTGTAAAATGCTTGATTTCGAGAGTGAGCGAAACTAATGAAAACATTGTTGGGGTAAAACCTAAAGGGAAAGACCTAGCACCAAATCCAATTTGCCATCTGATCTAACTTCTGGAGGCAGTCAAAATGAGCCTTTGAATTCTTCCCTACCTTATTCCTGTGCTGAGATACAGGCTGCTCCAACCTGCTGTAAAATGCTTGATTTCGAGAGTGAGCGAAACTAATGAAAACATTGTTGGGGTAAAACCTAAAGGGAAAGACCTAGCACCAAATCCAATTTGCCATCTGATCTAACTTCTGGAGGCAGTCAAAATGAGCCTTAGAATTCTTCCCTACCTTATTCCTGTGCTGAGATACAGGCTGCTCCAACCTGCTGTAAAATGCTTGATTTCGAGAGTGAGCGAAACTAATGAAAACATTGTTGGGGTAAAACCTAAAGGGAAAGACCTAGCACCAAATCCAATTTGCCATCTGATCTAACTTCTGCAGGCAGTCAAAATGAGCCTTAGAATTCTTCCCTACCTTATTCCTGTGCTGAGATACAGGCTGCTCCAACCTGCTGTAAAATGCTTGATTTCGAGAGTGAGCGAAACTAATGAAAACATTGTTGGGGTAAAACCTAAAGGGAAAGACCTAGCACCAAATCCAATTTGCCATCTGATCTAACTTCTGCAGGCAGTCAAAATGAGCCTTAGAATTCTTCCCTACCTTATTCCTGTGCTGAGATACAGGCTGCTCCAACCTGCTGTAAAATGCTTGATTTCGAGAGTGAGCGAAACTAATGAAAACATTGTTGGGGTAAAACCTAAAGGGAAAGACCTAGCACCAAATCCAATTTGCCATCTGATCTAACTTCTGCAGGCAGTCAAAATGAGCCTTTGAATTCTTCCCTACCTTATTCCTGTGCTGAGATACAGGCTGCTCCAACCTGCTGTAAAATGCTTGATTTCGAGAGTGAGCGAAACTAATGAAAACATTGTTGGGGTAAAACCTAAAGGGAAAGACCTAGCACCAAATCCAATTTGCCATCTGATCTAACTTCTGCAGGCAGTCAAAATGAGCCTTAGAATTCTTCCCTACCTTATTCCTGTGCTGAGATACAGGCTGCTCCAACCTGCTGTAAAATGCTTGATTTCGAGAGTGAGCGAAACTAATGAAAACATTGTTGGGGTAAAACCTAAAGGGAAAGACCTAGCACCAAATCCAATTTGCCATCTGATCTAACTTCTGGAGGCAGTCAAAATGAGCCTTAGAATTCTTCCCTACCTTATTCCTGTGCTGAGATACAGGCTGCTCCAACCTGCTGTAAAATGCTTGATTTCGAGAGTGAGCGAAACTAATGAAAACATTGTTGGGGTAAAACCTAAAGGGAAAGACCTAGCACCAAATCCAATTTGCCATCTGATCTAACTTCTGGAGGCAGTCAAAATGATCCTTAGAATTCTTCCCTACCTTATTCCTGTGCTGAGATACAGGCTGCTCCAACCTGCTGTAAAATGCTTGATTTCGAGAGTGAGCGAAACTAATGAAAACATTGTTGGGGTAAAACCTAAAGGGAAAGACCTAGCACCAAATCCAATTTGCCATCTGATCTAACTTCTGGAGGCAGTCAAAATGAGCCTTAGAATTCTTCCCTACCTTATTCCTGTGCTGAGATACAGGCTGCTCCAACCTGCTGTAAAATGCTTGATTTCGAGAGTGAGCGAAACTAATGAAAACATTGTTGGGGTAAAACCTAAAGGGAAAGACCTAGCACCAAATCCAATTTGCCATCTGATCTAACTTCTGGAGGCAGTCAAAATGAGCCTTAGAATTCTTCCCTACCTTATTCCTGTGCTGAGATACAGGCTGCTCCAACCTGCTGTAAAATGCTTGATTTCGAGAGTGAGCGAAACTAATGAAAACATTGTTGGGGTAAAACCTAAAGGGAAAGACCTAGCACCAAATCCAATTTGCCATCTGATCTAACTTCTGGAGGCAGTCAAAATGAGCCTTAGAATTCTTCCCTACCTTATTCCTGTGCTGAGATACAGGCTGCTCCAACCTGCTGTAAAATGCTTGATTTCGAGAGTGAGCGAAACTAATGAAAACATTGTTGGGGTAAAACCTAAAGGGAAAGACCTAGCACCAAATCCAATTTGCCATCTGATCTAACTTCTGGAGGCAGTCAAAATGAGCCTTAGAATTCTTCCCTACCTTATTCCTGTGCTGAGATACAGGCTGCTCCAACCTGCTGTAAAATGCTTGATTTCGAGAGTGAGCGAAACTAATGAAAACATTGTTGGGGTAAAACCTAAAGGGAAAGACCTAGCACCAAATCCAATTTGCCATCTGATCTAACTTCTGGAGGCAGTCAAAATGAGCCTTAGAATTCTTCCCTACCTTATTCCTGTGCTGAGATACAGGCTGCTCCAACCTGCTGTAAAATGCTTGATTTCGAGAGTGAGCGAAACTAATGAAAACATTGTTGGGGTAAAACCTAAAGGGAAAGACCTAGCACCAAATCCAATTTGCCATCTGATCTAACTTCTGGAGGCAGTCAAAATGAGCCTTAGAATTCTTCCCTACCTTATTCCTGTGCTGAGATACAGGCTGCTCCAACCTGCTGTAAAATGCTTGATTTCGAGAGTGAGCGAAACTAATGAAAACATTGTTGGGGTAAAACCTAAAGGGAAAGACCTAGCACCAAATCCAATTTGCCATCTGATCTAACTTCTGGAGGCAGTCAAAATGATCCTTAGAATTCTTCCCTACCTTATTCCTGTGCTGAGATACAGGCTGCTCCAACCTGCTGTAAAATGCTTGATTTTGAGAGTGAGCGAAACTAATGAAAACATTGTTGGGGTAAAACCTAAAGGGAAAGACCTAGCACCAAATCCAATTTGCCATCTGATCTAACTTCTGGAGGCAGTCAAAATGATCCTTAGAATTCTTCCCTACCTTATTCCTGTGCTGAGATACAGGCTGCTCCAACCTGCTGTAAAATGCTTGATTTCGAGAGTGAGCGAAACTAATGAAAACATTGTTGGGGTAAAACCTAAAGGGAAAGACCTAGCACCAAATCCAATTTGCCATCTGATCTAACTTCTGGAGGCAGTCAAAATGAGCCTTAGAATTCTTCCCTACCTTATTCCTGTGCTGAGATACAGGCTGCTCCAACCTGCTGTAAAATGCTTGATTTCGAGAGTGAGCGAAACTAATGAAAACATTGTTGGGGTAAAACCTAAAGGGAAAGACCTAGCACCAAATCCAATTTGCCATCTGATCTAACTTCTGGAGGCAGTCAAAATGAGCCTTAGAATTCTTCCCTACCTTATTCCTGTGCTGAGATACAGGCTGCTCCAACCTGCTGTAAAATGCTTGATTTCGAGAGTGAGCGAAACTAATGAAAACATTGTTGGGGTAAAACCTAAAGGGAAAGACCTAGCACCAAATCCAATTTGCCATCTGATCTAACTTCTGGAGGCAGTCAAAATGAGCCTTAGAATTCTTCCCTACCTTATTCCTGTGGTGAGATACAGGCTGCTCCAACCTGCTGTAAAATGCTTGATTTCGAGAGTGAGCGAAACTAATGAAAACATTGTTGGGGTAAAACCTAAAGGGAAAGACCTAGCACCAAATCCAATTTGCCATCTGATCTAACTTCTGGAGGCAGTCAAAATGAGCCTTAGAATTCTTCCCTACCTTATTCCTGTGCTGAGATACAGGCTGCTCCAACCTGCTGTAAAATGCTTGATTTCGAGAGTGAGCGAAACTAATGAAAACATTGTTGGGGTAAAACCTAAAGGGAAAGACCTAGCACCAAATCCAATTTGCCATCTGATCTAACTTCTGGAGGCAGTCAAAATGAGCCTTAGAATTCTTCCCTACCTTATTCCTGTGCTGAGATACAGGCTGCTCCAACCTGCTGTAAAATGCTTGATTTCGAGAGTGAGCGAAACTAATGAAAACATTGTTGGGGTAAAACCTAAAGGGAAAGACCTAGCACCAAATCCAATTTGCCATCTGATCTAACTTCTGGAGGCAGTCAAAATGAGCCTTAGAATTCTTCCCTACCTTATTCCTGTGCTGAGATACAGGCTGCTCCAACCTGCTGTAAAATGCTTGATTTCGAGAGTGAGCGAAACTAATGAAAACATTGTTGGGGTAAAACCTAAAGGGAAAGACCTAGCACCAAATCCAATTTGCCATCTGATCTAACTTCTGGAGGCAGTCAAAATGAGCCTTAGAATTCTTCCCTACCTTATTCCTGTGCTGAGATACAGGCTGCTCCAACCTGCTGTAAAATGCTTGATTTCGAGAGTGAGCGAAACTAATGAAAACATTGTTGGGGTAAAACCTAAAGGGAAAGACCTAGCACCAAATCCAATTTGCCATCTGATCTAACTTCTGGAGGCAGTCAAAATGAGCCTTAGAATTCTTCCCTACCTTATTCCTGTGCTGAGATACAGGCTGCTCCAACCTGCTGTAAAATGCTTGATTTCGAGAGTGAGCGAAACTAATGAAAACATTGTTGGGGTAAAACCTAAAGGGAAAGACCTAGCACCAAATCCAATTTGCCATCTGATCTAACTTCTGGAGGCAGTCAAAATGAGCCTTAGAATTCTTCCCTACCTTATTCCTGTGCTGAGATACAGGCTGCTCCAACCTGCTGTAAAATGCTTGATTTCGAGAGTGAGCGAAACTAATGAAAACATTGTTGGGGTAAAACCTAAAGGGAAAGACCTAGCACCAAATCCAATTTGCCATCTGATCTAACTTCTGGAGGCAGTCAAAATGATCCTTAGAATTCTTCCCTACCTTATTCCTGTGCTGAGATACAGGCTGCTCCAACCTGCTGTAAAATGCTTGATTTCGAGAGTGAGCGAAACTAATGAAAACATTGTTGGGGTAAAACCTAAAGGGAAAGACCTAGCACCAAATCCAATTTGCCATCTGATCTAACTTCTGGAGGCAGTCAAAATGATCCTTAGAATTCTTCCCTACCTTATTCCTGTGCTGAGATACAGGCTGCTCCAACCTGCTGTAAAATGCTTGATTTCGAGAGTGAGCGAAACTAATGAAAACATTGTTGGGGTAAAACCTAAAGGGAAAGACCTAGCACCAAATCCAATTTGCCATCTGATCTAACTTCTGGAGGCAGTCAAAATGATCCTTAGAATTCTTCCCTACCTTATTCCTGTGCTGAGATACAGGCTGCTCCAACCTGCTGTAAAATGCTTGATTTCGAGAGTGAGCGAAACTAATGAAAACATTGTTGGGGTAAAACCTAAAGGGAAAGACCTAGCACCAAATCCAATTTGCCATCTGATCTAACTTCTGGAGGCAGTCAAAATGAGCCTTAGAATTCTTCCCTACCTTATTCCTGTGCTGAGATACAGGCTGCTCCAACCTGCTGTAAAATGCTTGATTTCGAGAGTGAGCGAAACTAATGAAAACATTGTTGGGGTAAAACCTAAAGGGAAAGACCTAGCACCAAATCCAATTTGCCATCTGATCTAACTTCTGGAGGCAGTCAAAATGAGCCTTAGAATTCTTCCCTACCTTATTCCTGTGCTGAGATACAGGCTGCTCCAACCTGCTGTAAAATGCTTGATTTCGAGAGTGAGCGAAACTAATGAAAACATTGTTGGGGTAAAACCTAAAGGGAAAGACCTAGCACCAAATCCAATTTGCCATCTGATCTAACTTCTGGAGGCAGTCAAAATGAGCCTTAGAATTCTTCCCTACCTTATTCCTGTGCTGAGATACAGGCTGCTCCAACCTGCTGTAAAATGCTTGATTTCGAGAGTGAGCGAAACTAATGAAAACATTGTTGGGGTAAAACCTAAAGGGAAAGACCTAGCACCAAATCCAATTTGCCATCTGATCTAACTTCTGGAGGCAGTCAAAATGAGCCTTAGAATTCTTCCCTACCTTATTCCTGTGCTGAGATACAGGCTGCTCCAACCTGCTGTAAAATGCTTGATTTCGAGAGTGAGCGAAACTAATGAAAACATTGTTGGGGTAAAACCTAAAGGGAAAGACCTAGCACCAAATCCAATTTGCCATCTGATCTAACTTCTGGAGGCAGTCAAAATGAGCCTTAGAATTCTTCCCTACCTTATTCCTGTGCTGAGATACAGGCTGCTCCAACCTGCTGTAAAATGCTTGATTTCGAGAGTGAGCGAAACTAATGAAAACATTGTTGGGGTAAAACCTAAAGGGAAAGACCTAGCACCAAATCCAATTTGCCATCTGATCTAACTTCTGGAGGCAGTCAAAATGAGCCTTAGAATTCTTCCCTACCTTATTCCTGTGCTGAGATACAGGCTGCTCCAACCTGCTGTAAAATGCTTGATTTCGAGAGTGAGCGAAACTAATGAAAACATTGTTGGGGTAAAACCTAAAGGGAAAGACCTAGCACCAAATCCAATTTGCCATCTGATCTAACTTCTGGAGGCAGTCAAAATGAGCCTTAGAATTCTTCCCTACCTTATTCCTGTGCTGAGATACAGGCTGCTCCAACCTGCTGTAAAATGCTTGATTTCGAGAGTGAGCGAAACTAATGAAAACATTGTTGGGGTAAAACCTAAAGGGAAAGACCTAGCACCAAATCCAATTTGCCATCTGATCTAACTTCTGGAGGCAGTCAAAATGAGCCTTAGAATTCTTCCCTACCTTATTCCTGTGCTGAGATACAGGCTGCTCCAACCTGCTGTAAAATGCTTGATTTCGAGAGTGAGCGAAACTAATGAAAACATTGTTGGGGTAAAACCTAAAGGGAAAGACCTAGCACCAAATCCAATTTGCCATCTGATCTAACTTCTGGAGGCAGTCAAAATGAGCCTTAGAATTCTTCCCTACCTTATTCCTGTGCTGAGATACAGGCTGCTCCAACCTGCTGTAAAATGCTTCATCTCGAGAGTGAGCGAAACTAATGAAAACATTGTTGGGGTAAAACCTAAAGGGAAAGACCTAGCACCAAATCCAATCTGCCAACTGATCTAACTTCTGGAGGCAGTCAAAATGAGCCTTAGAATTCTTCCCTACCTTATTCCTGTGCTGAGATACAGGCTGCTCCAACCTGCTGTAAAATGCTTGATTTCGAGAGTGAGCGAAACTAATGAAAACATTGTTGGGGTAAAACCTAAAGGGAAAGACCTAGCACCAAATCCAATTTGCCATCTGATCTAACTTCTGGAGGCAGTCAAAATGAGCCTTAGAATTCTTCCCTACCTTATTCCTGTGCTGAGATACAGGCTGCTCCAACCTGCTGTAAAATGCTTGATTTCGAGAGTGAGCGAAACTAATGAAAACATTGTTGGGGTAAAACCTAAAGGGAAAGACCTAGCACCAAATCCAATCTGCCAACTGATCTAACTTCTGGAGGCAGTCAAAATGAGCCTTAGAATTCTTCCCTACCTTATTCCTGTGCTGAGATACAGGCTGCTCCAACCTGCTGTAAAATGCTTGATTTCGAGAGTGAGCGAAACTAATGAAAACATTGTTGGGGTAAAACCTAAAGGGAAAGACCTAGCACCAAATCCAATTTGCCATCTGATCTAACTTCTGGAGGCAGTCAAAATGATCCTTAGAATTCTTCCCTACCTTATTCCTGTGCTGAGATACAGGCTGCTCCAACCTGCTGTAAAATGCTTGATTTCGAGAGTGAGCGAAACTAATGAAAACATTGTTGGGGTAAAACCTAAAGGGAAAGACCTAGCACCAAATCCAATTTGCCATCTGATCTAACTTCTGGAGGCAGTCAAAATGAGCCTTAGAATTCTTCCCTACCTTATTCCTGTGCTGAGATACAGGCTGCTCCAACCTGCTGTAAAATGCTTGATTTCGAGAGTGAGCGAAACTAATGAAAACATTGTTGGGGTAAAACCTAAAGGGAAAGACCTAGCACCAAATCCAATTTGCCATCTGATCTAACTTCTGGAGGCAGTCAAAATGAGCCTTAGAATTCTTCCCTACCTTATTCCTGTGCTGAGATACAGGCTGCTCCAACCTGCTGTAAAATGCTTGATTTCGAGAGTGAGCGAAACTAATGAAAACATTGTTGGGGTAAAACCTAAAGGGAAAGACCTAGCACCAAATCCAATTTGCCATCTGATCTAACTTCTGGAGGCAGTCAAAATGAGCCTTAGAATTCTTCCCTACCTTATTCCTGTGCTGAGATACAGGCTGCTCCAACCTGCTGTAAAATGCTTGATTTCGAGAGTGAGCGAAACTAATGAAAACATTGTTGGGGTAAAACCTAAAGGGAAAGACCTAGCACCAAATCCAATTTGCCATCTGATCTAACTTCTGGAGGCAGTCAAAATGAGCCTTAGAATTCTTCCCTACCTTATTCCTGTGCTGAGATACAGGCTGCTCCAACCTGCTGTAAAATGCTTGATTTCGAGAGTGAGCGAAACTAATGAAAACATTGTTGGGGTAAAACCTAAAGGGAAAGACCTAGCACCAAATCCAATTTGCCATCTGATCTAACTTCTGGAGGCAGTCAAAATGAGCCTTAGAATTCTTCCCTACCTTATTCCTGTGCTGAGATACAGGCTGCTCCAACCTGCTGTAAAATGCTTGATTTCGAGAGTGAGCGAAACTAATGAAAACATTGTTGGGGTAAAACCTAAAGGGAAAGACCTAGCACCAAATCCAATTTGCCATCTGATCTAACTTCTGGAGGCAGTCAAAATGAGCCTTAGAATTCTTCCCTACCTTATTCCTGTGCTGAGATACAGGCTGCTCCAACCTGCTGTAAAATGCTTCATCTCGAGAGTGAGCGAAACTAATGAAAACATTGTTGGGGTAAAACCTAAAGGGAAAGACCTAGCACCAAATCCAATCTGCCAACTGATCTAACTTCTGGAGGCAGTCAAAATGAGCCTTAGAATTCTTCCCTACCTTATTCCTGTGCTGAGATACAGGCTGCTCCAACCTGCTGTAAAATGCTTGATTTCGAGAGTGAGCGAAACTAATGAAAACATTGTTGGGGTAAAACCTAAAGGGAAAGACCTAGCACCAAATCCAATTTGCCATCTGATCTAACTTCTGGAGGCAGTCAAAATGAGCCTTAGAATTCTTCCCTACCTTATTCCTGTGCTGAGATACAGGCTGCTCCAACCTGCTGTAAAATGCTTGATTTCGAGAGTGAGCGAAACTAATGAAAACATTGTTGGGGTAAAACCTAAAGGGAAAGACCTAGCACCAAATCCAATCTGCCAACTGATCTAACTTCTGGAGGCAGTCAAAATGAGCCTTAGAATTCTTCCCTACCTTATTCCTGTGCTGAGATACAGGCTGCTCCAACCTGCTGTAAAATGCTTGATTTCGAGAGTGAGCGAAACTAATGAAAACATTGTTGGGGTAAAACCTAAAGGGAAAGACCTAGCACCAAATCCAATTTGCCATCTGATCTAACTTCTGGAGGCAGTCAAAATGATCCTTAGAATTCTTCCCTACCTTATTCCTGTGCTGAGATACAGGCTGCTCCAACCTGCTGTAAAATGCTTGATTTCGAGAGTGAGCGAAACTAATGAAAACATTGTTGGGGTAAAACCTAAAGGGAAAGACCTAGCACCAAATCCAATTTGCCATCTGATCTAACTTCTGGAGGCAGTCAAAATGATCCTTAGAATTCTTCCCTACCTTATTCCTGTGCTGAGATACAGGCTGCTCCAACCTGCTGTAAAATGCTTGATTTCGAGAGTGAGCGAAACTAATGAAAACATTGTTGGGGTAAAACCTAAAGGGAAAGACCTAGCACCAAATCCAATTTGCCATCTGATCTAACTTCTGGAGGCAGTCAAAATGAGCCTTAGAATTCTTCCCTACCTTATTCCTGTGCTGAGATACAAGCTGCTCCAACCTGCTGTAAAATGCTTGATTTCGAGAGTGAGCGAAACTAATGAAAACATTGTTGGGGTAAAACCTAAAGGGAAAGACCTAGCACCAAATCCAATTTGCCATCTGATCTAACTTCTGGAGGCAGTCAAAATGAGCCTTAGAATTCTTCCCTACCTTATTCCTGTGCTGAGATACAGGCTGCTCCAACCTGCTGTAAAATGCTTGATTTCGAGAGTGAGCGAAACTAATGAAAACATTGTTGGGGTAAAACCTAAAGGGAAAGACCTAGCACCAAATCCAATTTGCCATCTGATCTAACTTCTGGAGGCAGTCAAAATGATCCTTAGAATTCTTCCCTACCTTATTCCTGTGCTGAGATACAGGCTGCTCCAACCTGCTGTAAAATGCTTGATTTCGAGAGTGAGCGAAACTAATGAAAACATTGTTGGGGTAAAACCTAAAGGGAAAGACCTAGCACCAAATCCAATTTGCCATCTGATCTAACTTCTGGAGGCAGTCAAAATGAGCCTTAGAATTCTTCCCTACCTTATTCCTGTGCTGAGATACAGGCTGCTCCAACCTGCTGTAAAATGCTTGATTTCGAGAGTGAGCGAAACTAATGAAAACATTGTTGGGGTAAAACCTAAAGGGAAAGACCTAGCACCAAATCCAATTTGCCATCTGATCTAACTTCTGGAGGCAGTCAAAATGAGCCTTAGAATTCTTCCCTACCTTATTCCTGTGCTGAGATACAGGCTGCTCCAACCTGCTGTAAAATGCTTGATTTCGAGAGTGAGCGAAACTAATGAAAACATTGTTGGGGTAAAACCTAAAGGGAAAGACCTAGCACCAAATCCAATTTGCCATCTGATCTAACTTCTGGAGGCAGTCAAAATGAGCCTTAGAATTCTTCCCTACCTTATTCCTGTGCTGAGATACAGGCTGCTCCAACCTGCTGTAAAATGCTTGATTTCGAGAGTGAGCGAAACTAATGAAAACATTGTTGGGGTAAAACCTAAAGGGAAAGACCTAGCACCAAATCCAATTTGCCATCTGATCTAACTTCTGGAGGCAGTCAAAATGATCCTTAGAATTCTTCCCTACCTTATTCCTGTGCTGAGATACAGGCTGCTCCAACCTGCTGTAAAATGCTTGATTTCGAGAGTGAGCGAAACTAATGAAAACATTGTTGGGGTAAAACCTAAAGGGAAAGACCTAGCACCAAATCCAATTTGCCATCTGATCTAACTTCTGGAGGCAGTCAAAATGATCCTTAGAATTCTTCCCTACCTTATTCCTGTGCTGAGATACAGGCTGCTCCAACCTGCTGTAAAATGCTTGATTTTGAGAGTGAGCGAAACTAATGAAAACATTGTTGGGGTAAAACCTAAAGGGAAAGACCTAGCACCAAATCCAATTTGCCATCTGATCTAACTTCTGGAGGCAGTCAAAATGAGCCTTAGAATTCTTCCCTACCTTATTCCTGTGCTGAGATACAGGCTGCTCCAACCTGCTGTAAAATGCTTGATTTCGAGAGTGAGCGAAACTAATG
>NW_027144964.1:0-30005 GCF_026170545.1 Melanerpes formicivorus
GAATAAGGTAGGGAAGAATTCTAAGGCTCATTTTGACTGCCTCCAGAAGTTAGATCAGATGGCAAATTGGATTTGGTGCTAGGTCTTTCCCTTTAGGTTTTACCCCAACAATGTTTTCATTAGTTTCGCTCACTCTCGAAATCAAGCATTTTACAGCAGGTTGGAGCAGCCTGTATCTCAGCACAGGAATAAGGTAGGGAAGAATTCTAAGGCTCATTTTGACTGCCTCCAGAAGTTAGATCAGATGGCAAATTGGATTTGGTGCTAGGTCTTTCCCTTTAGGTTTTACCCCAACAATGTTTTCATTAGTTTCGCTCACTCTCGAAATCAAGCATTTTACAGCAGGTTGGAGCAGCCTGTATCTCAGCACAGGAATAAGGTAGGGAAGAATTCTAAGGATCATTTTGACTGCCTCCAGAAGTTAGATCAGATGGCAAATGGGATTTGGTGCTAGGTCTTTCCCTTTAGGTTTTACCCCAACAATGTTTTCATTAGTTTCGCTCACTCTCGAAATCAAGCATTTTACAGCAGGTTGGAGCAGCCTGTATCTCAGCACAGGAATAAGGTAGGGAAGAATTCTAAGGCTCATTTTGACTGCCTCCAGAAGTTAGATCAGATGGCAAATTGGATTTGGTGCTAGGTCTTTCCTTTTAGGTTTTACCCCAACAATGTTTTCATTAGTTTCGCTCACTCTCGAAATCAAGCATTTTACAGCAGGTTGGAGCAGCCTGTATCTCAGCACAGGAATAAGGTAGGGAAGAATTCTAAGGATCATTTTGACTGCCTCCAGAAGTTAGATCAGATGGCAAATTGGATTTGGTGCTAGGTCTTTCCCTTTAGGTTTTACCCCAACAATGTTTTCATTAGTTTCGCTCACTCTCGAAATCAAGCATTTTACAGCAGGTTGGAGCAGCCTGTATCTCAGCACAGGAATAAGGTAGGGAAGAATTCTAAGGATCATTTTGACTGCCTCCAGAAGTTAGATCAGATGGCAAATTAGATTTGGTGCTAGGTCTTTCCCTTTAGGTTTTACCCCAACAATGTTTTCATTAGTTTCGCTCACTCTCGAAATCAAGCATTTTACAGCAGGTTGGAGCAGCCTGTATCTCAGCACAGGAATAAGGTAGGGAAGAATTCTAAGGATCATTTTGACTGCCTCCAGAAGTTAGATCAGATGGCAAATTGGATTTGGTGCTAGGTCTTTCCTTTTAGGTTTTACCCCAACAATGTTTTCATTAGTTTCGCTCACTCTCGAAATCAAGCATTTTACAGCAGGTTGGAGCAGCCTGTATCTCAGCACAGGAATAAGGTAGGGAAGAATTCTAAGGATCATTTTGACTGCCTCCAGAAGTTAGATCAGATGGCAAATTGGATTTGGTGCTAGGTCTTTCCCTTTAGGTTTTACCCCAACAATGTTTTCATTAGTTTCGCTCACTCTCGAAATCAAGCATTTTACAGCAGGTTGGAGCAGCCTGTATCTCAGCACAGGAATAAGGTAGGGAAGAATTCTAAGGATCATTTTGACTGCCTCCAGAAGTTAGATCAGATGGCAAATTGGATTTGGTGCTAGGTCTTTCCCTTTAGGTTTTACCCCAACAATGTTTTCATTAGTTTCGCTCACTCTCGAAATCAAGCATTTTACAGCAGGTTGGAGCAGCCTGTATCTCAGCACAGGAATAAGGTAGGGAAGAATTCTAAGGCTCATTTTGACTGCCTCCAGAAGTTAGATCAGATGGCAAATTGGATTTGGTGCTAGGTCTTTCCCTTTAGGTTTTACCCCAACAATGTTTTCATTAGTTTCGCTCACTCTCGAAATCAAGCATTTTACAGCAGGTTGGAGCAGCCTGTATCTCAGCACAGGAATAAGGTAGGGAAGAATTCTAAGGATCATTTTGACTGCCTCCAGAAGTTAGATCAGATGGCAAATTGGATTTGGTGCTAGGTCTTTCCCTTTAGGTTTTACCCCAACAATGTTTTCATTAGTTTCGCTCACTCTCGAAATCAAGCATTTTACAGCAGGTTGGAGCAGCCTGTATCTCAGCACAGGAATAAGGTAGGGAAGAATTCTAAGGATCATTTTGACTGCCTCCAGAAGTTAGATCAGATGGCAAATTGGATTTGGTGCTAGGTCTTTCCTTTTAGGTTTTACCCCAACAATGTTTTCATTAGTTTCGCTCACTCTCGAAATCAAGCATTTTACAGCAGGTTGGAGCAGCCTGTATCTCAGCACAGGAATAAGGTAGGGAAGAATTCTAAGGCTCATTTTGACTGCCTCCAGAAGTTAGATCAGATGGCAAATTGGATTTGGTGCTAGGTCTTTCCCTTTAGGTTTTACCCCAACAATGTTTTCATTAGTTTCGCTCACTCTCGAAATCAAGCATTTTACAGCAGGTTGGAGCAGCCTGTATCTCAGCACAGGAATAAGGTAGGGAAGAATTCTAAGGATCATTTTGACTGCCTCCAGAAGTTAGATCAGATGGCAAATTGGATTTGGTGCTAGGTCTTTCCCTTTAGGTTTTACCCCAACAATGTTTTCATTAGTTTCGCTCACTCTCGAAATCAAGCATTTTACAGCAGGTTGGAGCAGCCTGTATCTCAGCACAGGAATAAGGTAGGGAAGAATTCTAAGGCTCATTTTGACTGCCTCCAGAAGTTAGATCAGATGGCAAATTGGATTTGGTGCTAGGTCTTTCCCTTTAGGTTTTACCCCAACAATGTTTTCATTAGTTTCGCTCACTCTCGAAATCAAGCATTTTACAGCAGGTTGGAGCAGCCTGTATCTCAGCACAGGAATAAGGTAGGGAAGAATTCTAAGGATCATTTTGACTGCCTCCAGAAGTTAGATCAGATGGCAAATTGGATTTGGTGCTAGGTCTTTCCCTTTAGGTTTTACCCCAACAATGTTTTCATTAGTTTCGCTCACTCTCGAAATCAAGCATTTTACAGCAGGTTGGAGCAGCCTGTATCTCAGCACAGGAATAAGGTAGGGAAGAATTCTAAGGCTCATTTTGACTGCCTCCAGAAGTTAGATCAGATGGCAAATTGGATTTGGTGCTAGGTCTTTCCCTTTAGGTTTTACCCCAACAATGTTTTCATTAGTTTCGCTCACTCTCGAAATCAAGCATTTTACAGCAGGTTGGAGCAGCCTGTATCTCAGCACAGGAATAAGGTAGGGAAGAATTCTAAGGCTCATTTTGACTGCCTCCAGAAGTTAGATCAGATGGCAAATTGGATTTGGTGCTAGGTCTTTCCCTTTAGGTTTTACCCCAACAATGTTTTCATTAGTTTCGCTCACTCTCGAAATCAAGCATTTTACAGCAGGTTGGAGCAGCCTGTATCTCAGCACAGGAATAAGGTAGGGAAGAATTCTAAGGATCATTTTGACTGCCTCCAGAAGTTAGATCAGATGGCAAATGGGATTTGGTGCTAGGTCTTTCCCTTTAGGTTTTACCCCAACAATGTTTTCATTAGTTTCGCTCACTCTCGAAATCAAGCATTTTACAGCAGGTTGGAGCAGCCTGTATCTCAGCACAGGAATAAGGTAGGGAAGAATTCTAAGGCTCATTTTGACTGCCTCCAGAAGTTAGATCAGATGGCAAATTGGATTTGGTGCTAGGTCTTTCCTTTTAGGTTTTACCCCAACAATGTTTTCATTAGTTTCGCTCACTCTCGAAATCAAGCATTTTACAGCAGGTTGGAGCAGCCTGTATCTCAGCACAGGAATAAGGTAGGGAAGAATTCTAAGGATCATTTTGACTGCCTCCAGAAGTTAGATCAGATGGCAAATTGGATTTGGTGCTAGGTCTTTCCCTTTAGGTTTTACCCCAACAATGTTTTCATTAGTTTCGCTCACTCTCGAAATCAAGCATTTTACAGCAGGTTGGAGCAGCCTGTATCTCAGCACAGGAATAAGGTAGGGAAGAATTCTAAGGATCATTTTGACTGCCTCCAGAAGTTAGATCAGATGGCAAATTAGATTTGGTGCTAGGTCTTTCCCTTTAGGTTTTACCCCAACAATGTTTTCATTAGTTTCGCTCACTCTCGAAATCAAGCATTTTACAGCAGGTTGGAGCAGCCTGTATCTCAGCACAGGAATAAGGTAGGGAAGAATTCTAAGGATCATTTTGACTGCCTCCAGAAGTTAGATCAGATGGCAAATTGGATTTGGTGCTAGGTCTTTCCTTTTAGGTTTTACCCCAACAATGTTTTCATTAGTTTCGCTCACTCTCGAAATCAAGCATTTTACAGCAGGTTGGAGCAGCCTGTATCTCAGCACAGGAATAAGGGTAGGGAAGAATTCTAAGGATCATTTTGACTGCCTCCAGAAGTTAGATCAGATGGCAAATTGGATTTGGTGCTAGGTCTTTCCCTTTAGGTTTTACCCCAACAATGTTTTCATTAGTTTCGCTCACTCTCGAAATCAAGCATTTTACAGCAGGTTGGAGCAGCCTGTATCTCAGCACAGGAATAAGGTAGGGAAGAATTCTAAGGATCATTTTGACTGCCTCCAGAAGTTAGATCAGATGGCAAATTGGATTTGGTGCTAGGTCTTTCCCTTTAGGTTTTACCCCAACAATGTTTTCATTAGTTTCGCTCACTCTCGAAATCAAGCATTTTACAGCAGGTTGGAGCAGCCTGTATCTCAGCACAGGAATAAGGTAGGGAAGAATTCTAAGGATCATTTTGACTGCCTCCAGAAGTTAGATCAGATGGCAAATTGGATTTGGTGCTAGGTCTTTCCCTTTAGGTTTTACCCCAACAATGTTTTCATTAGTTTCGCTCACTCTCGAAATCAAGCATTTTACAGCAGGTTGGAGCAGCCTGTATCTCAGCACAGGAATAAGGTAGGGAAGAATTCTAAGGATCATTTTGGACTGCCTCCAGAAGTTAGATCAGATGGCAAATTGGATTTGGTGCTAGGTCTTTCCCTTTAGGTTTTACCCCAACAATGTTTTCATTAGTTTCGCTCACTCTCGAAATCAAGCATTTTACAGCAGGTTGGAGCAGCCTGTATCTCAGCACAGGAATAAGGTAGGGAAGAATTCTAAGGATCATTTTGACTGCCTCCAGAAGTTAGATCAGATGGCCAATTGGATTTGGTGCTAGGTCTTTCCCTTTAGGTTTTACCCCAACAATGTTTTCATTAGTTTCGCTCACTCTCGAAATGAAGAATTTTAGAGCAGGTTGGAGCAGCCTGTATCTCAGTACAGGAATAAGGTAGGGAAGAATTCTAAGGATCATTTTGACTGCCTCCAGAAGTTAGATCAGATGGCAAATTGGATTTGGTGCTAGGTCTTTCCCTTTAGGTTTTACCCCAACAATGTTTTCATTAGTTTCGCTCACTCTCGAAATCAAGCATTTTACAGGAGGTTGGAGCAGCCTGTATCTCAGCACAGGAATAAGGTAGGGAAGAATTCTAAGGCTCATTTTGACTGCCTCCAGAAGTTAGATCAGATGGCAAATTGGATTTGGTGCTAGGTCTTTCCCTTTAGGTTTTACCCCAACAATGTTTTCATTAGTTTCGCTCACTCTCGAAATCAAGCATTTTACAGCAGGTTGGAGCAGCCTGTATCTCAGCACAGGAATAAGGTAGGGAAGAATTCTAAGGATCATTTTGACTGCCTCCAGAAGTTAGATCAGATGGCAAATTGGATTTGGTGCTAGGTCTTTCCTTTTAGGTTTTACCCCAACAATGTTTTCATTAGTTTCGCTCACTCTCGAAATCAAGCATTTTACAGCAGGTTGGAGCAGCCTGTATCTCAGCACAGGAATAAGGTAGGGAAGAATTCTAAGGATCATTTTGACTGCCTCCAGAAGTTAGATCAGATGGCAAATTGGATTTGGTGCTAGGTCTTTCCCTTTAGGTTTTACCCCAACAATGTTTTCATTAGTTTCGCTCACTCTCGAAATCAAGCATTTTACAGCAGGTTGGAGCAGCCTGTATCTCAGCACAGGAATAAGGTAGGGAAGAATTCTAAGGATCATTTTGACTGCCTCCAGAAGTTAGATCAGATGGCAAATTGGATTTGGTGCTAGGTCTTTCCCTTTAGGTTTTACCCCAACAATGTTTTCATTAGTTTCGCTCACTCTCGAAATCAAGCATTTTACAGCAGGTTGGAGCAGCCTGTATCTCAGCACAGGAATAAGGTAGGGAAGAATTCTAAGGATCATTTTGACTGCCTCCAGAAGTTAGATCAGATGGCAAATTGGATTTGGTGCTAGGTCTTTCCCTTTAGGTTTTACCCCAACAATGTTTTCATTAGTTTCGCTCACTCTCGAAATCAAGCATTTTACAGCAGGTTGGAGCAGCCTGTATCTCAGCACAGGAATAAGGTAGGGAAGAATTCTAAGGCTCATTTTGACTGCCTCCAGAAGTTAGATCAGATGGCAAATTGGATTTGGTGCTAGGTCTTTCCCTTTAGGTTTTACCCCAACAATGTTTTCATTAGTTTCGCTCACTCTCGAAATCAAGCATTTTACAGCAGGTTGGAGCAGCCTGTATCTCAGCACAGGAATAAGGTAGGGAAGAATTCTAAGGATCATTTTGACTGCCTCCAGAAGTTAGATCAGATGGCAAATTGGATTTGGTGCTAGGTCTTTCCCTTTAGGTTTTACCCCAACAATGTTTTCATTAGTTTCGCTCACTCTCGAAATGAAGCATTTTACAGCAGGTTGGAGCAGCCTGTATCTCAGCACAGGAATAAGGTAGGGAAGAATTCTAAGGCTCATTTTGACTGCCTCCAGAAGTTAGATCAGATGGCAAATTGGATTTGGTGCTAGGTCTTTCCCTTTAGGTTTTACCCCAACAATGTTTTCATTAGTTTCGCTCACTCTCGAAATCAAGCATTTTACAGGAGGTTGGAGCAGCCTGTATCTCAGCACAGGAATAAGGTAGGGAAGAATTCTAAGGCTCATTTTGACTGCCTCCAGAAGTTAGATCAGATGGCAAATTGGATTTGGTGCTAAGTCTTTCCATTTAGGTTTTACCCCAACAATGTTTTCATTAGTTTCGCTCACTCTCGAAATCAAGCATTTTACAGCAGGTTGGAGCAGCCTGTATCTCAGCACAGGAATAAGGTAGGGAAGAATTCTAAGGATCATTTTGACTGCCTCCAGAAGTTAGATCAGATGGCAAATTGGATTTGGTGCTAGGTCTTTCCCTTTAGGTTTTACCCCAACAATGTTTTCATTAGTTTCGCTCACTCTCGAAATCAAGCATTTTACAGCAGGTTGGAGCAGCCTGTATCTCAGCACAGGAATAAGGTAGGGAAGAATTCAAATACTCATTTTGACTGCCTCCAGAAGTTAGATCAGATGGCCAATGCAATTTGGTGCTAGGTCTTTCCCTTTAGGTTTTACCCCAACAATGTTTTCATTAGTTTCGCTCCCTCTCGAAATCAAGCATTTTACAGCAGGTTGGAGCAGCCTGTATCTCAGCACAGGAAAAAGGTAGGGAAGAATTCAAATACTCATTTTGACTGCCTCCAGAAGTTCGATCAGATGGCAAATTGGATTTGGTGCTAGGTCTTTCCCTTTAGGTTTTACCCCAACAATGTTTTCATTAGTTTCGCTCACTCTCGAAATCAAGCATTTTACAGCAGGTTGGAGCAGCCTGTATCTCAGCACAGGAATAAGGTAGGGAAGAATTCTAAGGATCATTTTGACTGCCTCCAGAAGTTAGATCAGATGGCAAATTGGATTTGGTGCTAGGTCTTTCCCTTTAGGTTTTACCCCAACAATGTTTTCATTAGTTTCGCTCACTCTCGAAATCAAGCATTTTACAGCAGGTTGGAGCAGCCTGTATCTCAGCACAGGAATAAGGTAGGGAAGAATTCTAAGGATCATTTTGACTGCCTCCAGAAGTTAGATCAGATGGCAAATTGGATTTGGTGCTAGGTCTTTCCTTTTAGGTTTTACCCCAACAATGTTTTCATTAGTTTCGCTCACTCTCGAAATCAAGCATTTTACAGCAGGTTGGAGCAGCCTGTATCTCAGCACAGGAATAAGGTAGGGAAGAATTCTAAGGCTCATTTTGACTGCCTCCAGAAGTTAGATCAGATGGCAAATTGGATTTGGTGCTAGGTCTTTCCCTTTAGGTTTTACCCCAACAATGTTTTCATTAGTTTCGCTCACTCTCGAAATCAAGCATTTTACAGGCAGGTTGGAGCAGCCTGTATCTCAGCACAGGAATAAGGTAGGGAAGAATTCTAAGGATCATTTTGACTGCCTCCAGAAGTTAGATCAGATGGCAAATTGGATTTGGTGCTAGGTCTTTCCCTTTAGGTTTTACCCCAACAATGTTTTCATTAGTTTCGCTCACTCTCGAAATCAAGCATTTTACAGCAGGTTGGAGCAGCCTGTATCTCAGCACAGGGAATAAGGTAGGGAAGAATTCTAAGGATCATTTTGACTGCCTCCAGAAGTTAGATCAGATGGCAAATTAGATTTGGTGCTAGGTCTTTCCCTTTAGGTTTTACCCCAACAATGTTTTCATTAGTTTCGCTCACTCTCGAAATCAAGCATTTTACAGCAGGTTGGAGCAGCCTGTATCTCAGCACAGGAATAAGGTAGGGAAGAATTCTAAAGATCATTTTGACTGCCTCCAGAAGTTAGATCAGATGGCAAATTGGATTTGGTGCTAGGTCTTTCCTTTTAGGTTTTACCCCAACAATGTTTTCATTAGTTTCGCTCACTCTCGAAATCAAGCATTTTACAGCAGGTTGGAGCAGCCTGTATCTCAGCACAGGAATAAGGTAGGGAAGAATTCTAAGGATCATTTTGACTGCCTCCAGAAGTTAGATCAGATGGCAAATTGGATTTGGTGCTAGGTCTTTCCCTTTAGGTTTTACCCCAACAATGTTTTCATTAGTTTCGCTCACTCTCGAAATCAAGCATTTTACAGCAGGTTGGAGCAGCCTGTATCTCAGCACAGGAATAAGGTAGGGAAGAATTCTAAGGATCATTTTGACTGCCTCCAGAAGTTAGATCAGATGGCAAATTGGATTTGGTGCTAGGTCTTTCCCTTTAGGTTTTACCCCAACAATGTTTTCATTAGTTTCGCTCACTCTCGAAATCAAGCATTTTACAGCAGGTTGGAGCAGCCTGTATCTCAGCACAGGAATAAGGTAGGGAAGAATTCTAAGGATCATTTTGACTGCCTCCAGAAGTTAGATCAGATGGCAAATTGGATTTGGTGCTAGGTCTTTCCCTTTAGGTTTTACCCCAACAATGTTTTCATTAGTTTCGCTCACTCTCGAAATCAAGCATTTTACAGCAGGTTGGAGCAGCCTGTATCTCAGCACAGGAATAAGGTAGGGAAGAATTCTAAGGATCATTTTGACTGCCTCCAGAAGTTAGATCAGATGGCAAATTGGATTTGGTGCTAGGTCTTTCCCTTTAGGTTTTACCCCAACAATGTTTTCATTAGTTTCGCTCACTCTCGAAATCAAGCATTTTACAGCAGGTTGGAGCAGCCTGTATCTCAGCACAGGAATAAGGTAGGGAAGAATTCTAAGGATCATTTTGACTGCCTCCAGAAGTTAGATCAGATGGCCAATTGGATTTGGTGCTAGGTCTTTCCCTTTAGGTTTTACCCCAACAATGTTTTCATTAGTTTCGCTCACTCTCGAAATGAAGCATTTTACAGCAGGTTGGAGCAGCCTGTATCTCAGTACAGGAATAAGGTAGGGAAGAATTCTAAGGATCATTTTGACTGCCTCCAGAAGTTAGATCAGATGGCAAATTGGATTTGGTGCTAGGTCTTTCCCTTTAGGTTTTACCCCAACAATGTTTTCATTAGTTTCGCTCACTCTCGAAATCAAGCATTTTACAGGAGGTTGGAGCAGCCTGTATCTCAGCACAGGAATAAGGTAGGGAAGAATTCTAAGGCTCATTTTGACTGCCTCCAGAAGTTAGATCAGATGGCAAATTGGATTTGGTGCTAGGTCTTTCCCTTTAGGTTTTACCCCAACAATGTTTTCATTAGTTTCGCTCACTCTCGAAATCAAGCATTTTACAGCAGGTTGGAGCAGCCTGTATCTCAGCACAGGAATAAGGTAGGGAAGAATTCTAAGGCTCATTTTGACTGCCTCCAGAAGTTAGATCAGATGGCAAATTGGATTTGGTGCTAGGTCTTTCCTTTTAGGTTTTACCCCAACAATGTTTTCATTAGTTTCGCTCACTCTCGAAATCAAGCATTTTACAGCAGGTTGGAGCAGCCTGTATCTCAGCACAGGAATAAGGTAGGGAAGAATTCTAAGGATCATTTTGACTGCCTCCAGAAGTTAGATCAGATGGCAAATTGGATTTGGTGCTAGGTCTTTCCCTTTAGGTTTTACCCCAACAATGTTTTCATTAGTTTCGCTCACTCTCGAAATCAAGCATTTTACAGCAGGTTGGAGCAGCCTGTATCTCAGCACAGGAATAAGGTAGGGAAGAATTCTAAGGATCATTTTGACTGCCTCCAGAAGTTAGATCAGATGGCAAATTGGATTTGGTGCTAGGTCTTTCCCTTTAGGTTTTACCCCAACAATGTTTTCATTAGTTTCGCTCACTCTCGAAATCAAGCATTTTACAGCAGGTTGGAGCAGCCTGTATCTCAGCACAGGAATAAGGTAGGGAAGAATTCTAAGGATCATTTTGACTGCCTCCAGAAGTTAGATCAGATGGCAAATTGGATTTGGTGCTAGGTCTTTCCCTTTAGGTTTTACCCCAACAATGTTTTCATTAGTTTCGCTCACTCTCGAAATCAAGCATTTTACAGCAGGTTGGAGCAGCCTGTATCTCAGCACAGGAATAAGGTAGGGAAGAATTCTAAGGCTCATTTTGACTGCCTCCAGAAGTTAGATCAGATGGCAAATTGGATTTGGTGCTAGGTCTTTCCCTTTAGGTTTTACCCCAACAATGTTTTCATTAGTTTCGCTCACTCTCGAAATGAAGCATTTTACAGCAGGTTGGAGCAGCCTGTATCTCAGCACAGGAATAAGGTAGGGAAGAATTCTAAGGATCATTTTGACTGCCTCCAGAATTTAGATCAGATGGCCAATGGAATTTGGTGCTAGGTCTTTCCCTTTAGGTTTTACCCCAACAATGTTTTCATTAGTTTCGCTCACTCTCGAAATCAAGCATTTTACAGCAGGTTGGAGCAGCCTGTATCTCAGCACAGGAATAAGGTAGGGAAGAATTCAAAGGATCATTTTGACTGCCTCCAGAAGTTAGATCAGATGGCAAATTGGATTTGGTGCTAGGTCTTTCCCTTTAGGTTTTACCCCAACAATGTTTTCATTAGTTTCGCTCACTCTCGAAATCAAGCATTTTACAGCAGGTTGGAGCAGACTGTATCTCAGCACAGGAATAAGGTAGGGAAGAATTCTAAGGATCATTTTGACTGCCTCCAGAAGTTAGATCAGATGGCAAATTGGATTTGGTGCTAGGTCTTTCCCTTTAGGTTTTACCCCAACAATGTTTTCATTAGTTTCGCTCACTCTCGAAATCAAGCATTTTACAGCAGGTTGGAGCAGCCTGTATCTCAGCACAGGAATAAGGTAGGGAAGAATTCTAAGGATCATTTTGACTGCCTCCAGAAGTTAGATCAGATGGCAAATTGGATTTGGTGCTAGGTCTTTCCCTTTAGGTTTTACCCCAACAATGTTTTCATTAGTTTTGCTCACTCTCGAAATCAAGCATTTTACAGCAGGTTGGAGCAGCCTGTATCTCAGCACAGGAATAAGGTAGGGAAGAATTCTAAGGATCATTTTGACTGCCTCCAGAAGTTAGATCAGATGGCAAATTGGATTTGGTGCTAGGTCTTTCCCTTTAGGTTTTACCCCCAACAATGTTTTCATTAGTTTCGCTCACTCTCGAAATCAAGCATTTTACAGCAGGTTGGAGCAGCCTGTATCTCAGCACAGGAATAAGGTAGGGAAGAATTCTAAGGATCATTTTGACTGCCTCCAGAAGTTAGATCAGATGGCAAATTGGATTTGGTGCTAGGTCTTTCCCTTTAGGTTTTACCCCAACAATGTTTTCATTAGTTTCGCTCACTCTCGAAATCAAGCATTTTACAGCAGGTTGGAGCAGCCTGTATCTCAGCACAGGAATAAGGTAGGGAAGAATTCAAATACTCATTTTGACTGCCTCCAGAAGTTAGATCAGATGGCCAATGGAATTTGGTGCTAGGTCTTTCCCTTTAGGTTTTACCCCAACAATGTTTTCATTAGTTTCGCTCACTCTCGAAATCAAGCATTTTACAGCAGGTTGGAGCAGCCTGTATCTCAGCACAGGAATAAGGTAGGGAAGAATTCTAAGGATCATTTTGACTGCCTCCAGAAGTTAGATCAGATGGCCAATGGAATTTGGTGCTAGGTCTTTCCCTTTAGGTTTTACCCCAACAATGTTTTCATTAGTTTCGCTCACTCTCGAAATCAAGCATTTTACAGCAGGTTGGAGCAGCCTGTATCTCAGCACAGGAATAAGGTAGGGAAGAATTCAAATACTCATTTTGACTGCCTCCAGAAGTTAGATCAGATGGCCAATGCAATTTGGTGCTAGGCCTTTCCCTTTAGGTTTTACCCCAACAATGTTTTCATTAGTTTCGCTCACTCTCGAAATCAAGCATTTTACAGCAGGTTGGAGCAGCCTGTATCTCAGCACAGGAATAAGGTAGGGAAGAATTCTAAGGATCATTTTGACTGCCTCCAGAAGTTAGATCAGATGGCAAATTGGATTTGGTGCTAGGTCTTTCCCTTTAGGTTTTACCCCAACAATGTTTTCATTAGTTTCGCTCACTCTCGAAATCAAGCATTTTACAGCAGGTTGGAGCAGCCTGTATCTCAGCACAGGAATAAGGTAGGGAAGAATTCTAAGGCTCATTTTGACTGCCTCCAGAAGTTAGATCAGATGGCAAATTGGATTTGGTGCTAGGTCTTTCCCTTTAGGTTTTACCCCAACAATGTTTTCATTAGTTTCGCTCACTCTCGAAATCAAGCATTTTACAGCAGGTTGGAGCAGCCTGTATCTCAGCACAGGAATAAGGTAGGGAAGAATTCTAAGGATCATTTTGACTGCCTCCAGAAGTTAGATCAGATGGCAAATTGGATTTGGTGCTAGGTCTTTCCCTTTAGGTTTTACCCCAACAATGTTTTCATTAGTTTCGCTCACTCTCGAAATCAAGCATTTTACAGCAGGTTGGAGCAGCCTGTATCTCAGCACAGTAATAAGGTAGGGAAGAATTCAAATACTCATTTTGACTGCCTCCAGAAGTTAGATCAGATGGCCAATGGAATTTGGTGCTAGGTCTTTCCCTTTAGGTTTTACCCCAACAATGTTTTCATTAGTTTCGCTCACTCTCGAAATGAAGTATTTTACAGCAGGTTGGAGCAGCCTGTATCTCAGCACAGGAATAAGGTAGGGAAGAATTCTAAGGATCATTTTGACTGCCTCCAGAAGTTAGATCAGATGGCAAATTGGATTTGGTGCTAGGTCTTTCCCTTTAGGTTTTACCCCAACAATGTTTTCATTAGTTTCGCTCACTCTCGAAATCAAGCATTTTACAGCAGGTTGGAGCAGCCTGTATCTCAGCACAGGAATAAGGTAGGGAAGAATTCTAAGGATCATTTTGACTGCCTCCAGAAGTTAGATCAGATGGCAAATTGGATTTGGTGCTAGGTCTTTCCCTTTAGGTTTTACCCCAACAATGTTTTCATTAGTTTCGCTCACTCTCGAAATGAAGCATTTTACAGCAGGTTGGAGCAGCCTGTATCTCAGCACAGGAATAAGGTAGGGAAGAATTCTAAGGATCATTTTGACTGCCTCCAGAAGTTAGATCAGATGGCAAATTGGATTTGGTGCTAGGTCTTTCCCTTTAGGTTTTACCCCAACAATGTTTTCATTAGTTTCGCTCACTCTCGAAATCAAGCATTTTACAGGAGGTTGGAGCAGCCTGTATCTCAGCACAGGAATAAGGTAGGGAAGAATTCTAAGGATCATTTTGACTGCCTCCAGAAGTTAGATCAGATGGCAAATTGGATTTGGTGCTAGGTCTTTCCCTTTAGGTTTTACCCCAACAATGTTTTCATTAGTTTCGCTCACTCTCGAAATCAAGCATTTTACAGCAGGTTGGAGCAGCCTGTATCTCAGCACAGGAATAAGGTAGGGAAGAATTCTAAGGATCATTTTGACTGCCTCCAGAAGTTAGATCAGATGGCAAATTGGATTTGGTGCTAGGTCTTTCCCTTTAGGTTTTACCCCAACAATGTTTTCATTAGTTTCGCTCACTCTCGAAATCAAGCATTTTACAGCAGGTTGGAGCAGCCTGTATCTCAGCACAGGAATAAGGTAGGGAAGAATTCAAATACTCATTTTGACTGCCTCCAGAAGTTAGATCAGATGGCCAATGCAATTTGGTGCTAGGTCTTTCCCTTTAGGTTTTACCCCAACAATGTTTTCATTAGTTTCGCTCCCTCTCGAAATGAAGCATTTTACAGCAGGTTGGAGCAGCCTGTATCTCAGCACAGGAATAAGGTAGGGAAGAATTCTAAGGATCATTTTGACTGCCTCCAGAAGTTAGATCAGATGGCAAATTGGATTTGGTGCTAGGTCTTTCCCTTTAGGTTTTACCCCAACAATGTTTTCATTAGTTTCGCTCACTCTCGAAATCAAGCATTTTACAGCAGGTTGGAGCAGCCTGTATCTCAGCACAGGAATAAGGTAGGGAAGAATTCAAATACTCATTTTGACTGCCTCCAGAAGTTCGATCAGATGGCAAATTGGATTTGGTGCTAGGTCTTTCCCTTTAGGTTTTACCCCAACAATGTTTTCATTAGTTTCGCTCACTCTCGAAATCAAGCATTTTACAGCAGGTTGGAGCAGCCTGTATCTCAGCACAGGAATAAGGTAGGGAAGAATTCAAATACTCATTTTGACTGCCTCCAGAAGTTAGATCAGATGGCCAATGGAATTTGGTGCTAGGTCTTTCCCTTTAGGTTTTACCCCAACAATGTTTTCATTAGTTTCGCTCACTCTCGAAATCAAGCATTTTACAGCAGGTTGGAGCAGCCTGTATCTCAGCACAGGAATAAGGTAGGGAAGAATTCAAATACTCATTTTGACTGCCTCCAGAAGTTAGATCAGATGGCAAATTGGATTTGGTGCTAGGTCTTTCCCTTTAGGTTTTACCCCAACAATGTTTTCATTAGTTTCGCTCACTCTCGAAATCAAGCATTTTACAGCAGGTTGGAGCAGCCTGTATCTCAGCACAGGAATAAGGTAGGGAAGAATTCTAAGGATCATTTTGACTGCCTCCAGAAGTTAGATCAGATGGCAAATTGGATTTGGTGCTAGGTCTTTCCCTTTAGGTTTTACCCCAACAATGTTTTCATTAGTTTCGCTCACTCTCGAAATCAAGCATTTTACAGCAGGTTGGAGCAGCCTGTATCTCAGCACAGGAATAAGGTAGGGAAGAATTCTAAGGCTCATTTTGACTGCCTCCAGAAGTTAGATCAGATGGCAAATTGGATTTGGTGCTAGGTCTTTCCCTTTAGGTTTTACCCCAACAATGTTTTCATTAGTTTCGCTCACTCTCGAAATCAAGCATTTTACAGCAGGTTGGAGCAGCCTGTATCTCAGCACAGGAATAAGGTAGGGAAGAATTCTAAGGATCATTTTGACTGCCTCCAGAAGTTCGATCAGATGGCAAATTGGATTTGGTGCTAGGTCTTTCCCTTTAGGTTTTACCCCAACAATGTTTTCATTAGTTTCGCTCACTCTCGAAATCAAGCATTTTACAGCAGGTTGGAGCAGCCTGTATCTCAGCACAGGAATAAGGTAGGGAAGAATTCTAAGGATCATTTTGACTGCCTCCAGAAGTTAGATCAGATGGCAAATTGGATTTGGTGCTAGGTCTTTCCCTTTAGGTTTTACCCCAACAATGTTTTCATTAGTTTCGCTCACTCTCGAAATCAAGCATTTTACAGCAGGTTGGAGCAGCCTGTATCTCAGCACAGGAATAAGGTAGGGAAGAATTCTAAGGATCATTTTGACTGCCTCCAGAAGTTAGATCAGATGGCAAATTGGATTTGGTGCTAGGTCTTTCCCTTTAGGTTTTACCCCAACAATGTTTTCATTAGTTTCGCTCACTCTCGAAATCAAGCATTTTACAGCAGGTTGGAGCAGCCTGTATCTCAGCACAGGAATAAGGTAGGGAAGAATTCTAAGGATCATTTTGACTGCCTCCAGAAGTTAGATCAGATGGCAAATTGGATTTGGTGCTAGGTCTTTCCCTTTAGGTTTTACCCCAACAATGTTTTCATTAGTTTCGCTCACTCTCGAAATCAAGCATTTTACAGCAGGTTGGAGCAGCCTGTATCTCAGCACAGTAATAAGGTAGGGAAGAATTCAAATACTCATTTTGACTGCCTCCAGAAGTTAGATCAGATGGCCAATGGAATTTGGTGCTAGGTCTTTCCCTTTAGGTTTTACCCCAACAATGTTTTCATTAGTTTCGCTCACTCTCGAAATCAAGCATTTTACAGCAGGTTGGAGCAGCCTGTATCTCAGCACAGGAATAAGGTAGGGAAGAATTCTAAGGCTCATTTTGACTGCCTCCAGAAGTTAGATCAGATGGCAAATTGGATTTGGTGCTAGGTCTTTCCCTTTAGGTTTTACCCCAACAATGTTTTCATTAGTTTCGCTCACTCTCGAAATCAAGCATTTTACAGCAGGTTGGAGCAGCCTGTATCTCAGCACAGGAATAAGGTAGGGAAGAATTCTAAGGATCATTTTGACTGCCTCCAGAAGTTAGATCAGATGGCAAATTGGATTTGGTGCTAGGCCTTTCCCTTTAGGTTTTACCCCAACAATGTTTTCATTAGTTTCGCTCACTCTCGAAATCAAGCATTTTACAGCAGGTTGGAGCAGCCTGTATCTCAGCACAGGAATAAGGTAGGGAAGAATTCTAAGGATCATTTTGACTGCCTCCAGAAGTTAGATCAGATGGCAAATTGGATTTGGTGCTAGGTCTTTCCCTTTAGGTTTTACCCCAACAATGTTTTCATTAGTTTCGCTCACTCTCGAAATCAAGCATTTTACAGCAGGTTGGAGCAGCCTGTATCTCAGCACAGGAATAAGGTAGGGAAGAATTCTAAGGATCATTTTGACTGCCTCCAGAAGTTAGATCAGATGGCAAATTGGATTTGGTGCTAGGTCTTTCCCTTTAGGTTTTACCCCAACAATGTTTTCATTAGTTTCGCTCACTCTCGAAATCAAGCATTTTACAGCAGGTTGGAGCAGCCTGTATCTCAGCACAGGAATAAGGTAGGGAAGAATTCTAAGGATCATTTTGACTGCCTCCAGAAGTTAGATCAGATGGCAAATTGGATTTGGTGCTAGGTCTTTCCCTTTAGGTTTTACCCCAACAATGTTTTCATTAGTTTCGCTCACTCTCGAAATCAAGCATTTTACAGCAGGTTGGAGCAGCCTGTATCTCAGCACAGGAATAAGGTAGGGAAGAATTCTAAGGCTCATTTTGACTGCCTCCAGAAGTTAGATCAGATGGCAAATTGGATTTGGTGCTAGGTCTTTCCCTTTAGGTTTTACCCCAACAATGTTTTCATTAGTTTCGCTCACTCTCGAAATCAAGCATTTTACAGCAGGTTGGAGCAGCCTGTATCTCAGCACAGGAATAAGGTAGGGAAGAATTCTAAGGATCATTTTGACTGCCTCCAGAAGTTAGATCAGATGGCAAATTGGATTTGGTGCTAGGTCTTTCCCTTTAGGTTTTACCCCAACAATGTTTTCATTAGTTTCGCTCACTCTCGAAATCAAGCATTTTACAGCAGGTTGGAGCAGCCTGTATCTCAGCACAGGAATAAGGTAGGGAAGAATTCTAAGGATCATTTTGACTGCCTCCAGAAGTTAGATCAGATGGCAAATTGGATTTGGTGCTAGGTCTTTCCCTTTAGGTTTTACCCCAACAATGTTTTCATTAGTTTCGCTCACTCTCGAAATCAAGCATTTTACAGCAGGTTGGAGCAGCCTGTATCTCAGCACAGGAATAAGGTAGGGAAGAATTCAAAGGCTCATTTTGACTGCCTCCAGAAGTTAGATCAGATGGCAAATTGGATTTGGTGCTAGGTCTTTCCCTTTAGGTTTTACCCCAACAATGTTTTCATTAGTTTCGCTCACTCTCGAAATCAAGCATTTTACAGCAGGTTGGAGCAGCCTGTATCTCAGCACAGGAATAAGGTAGGGAAGAATTCAAATACTCATTTTGACTGCCTCCAGAAGTTAGATCAGATGGCAAATTGGATTTGGTGCTAGGTCTTTCCCTTTAGGTTTTACCCCAACAATGTTTTCATTAGTTTCGCTCACTCTCGAAATCAAGCATTTTACAGCAGGTTGGAGCAGCCTGTATCTCAGCACAGGAATAAGGTAGGGAAGAATTCAAATACTCATTTTGACTGCCTCCAGAAGTTAGATCAGATGGCAAATTGGATTTGGTGCTAGGTCTTTCCCTTTAGGTTTTACCCCAACAATGTTTTCATTAGTTTTGCTCACTCTCGAAATCAAGCATTTTACAGCAGGTTGGAGCAGCCTGTATCTCAGCACAGGAATAAGGTAGGGAAGAATTCAAATACTCATTTTGACTGCCTCCAGAAGTTAGATCAGATGGCAAATTGGATTTGGTGCTAGGTCTTTCCCTTTAGGTTTTACCCCAACAATGTTTTCATTAGTTTCGCTCACTCTCGAAATCAAGCATTTTACAGCAGGTTGGAGCAGCCTGTATCTCAGCACAGGAATAAGGTAGGGAAGAATTCAAATACTCATTTTGACTGCCTCCAGAAGTTAGATCAGATGGCAAATTGGATTTGGTGCTAGGTCTTTCCCTTTAGGTTTTCACCCCAACAATGTTTTCATTAGTTTCGCTCACTCTCGAAATCAAGCATTTTACAGCAGGATGGAGCAGCCTGTATCTCAGCACAGGAATAAGGTAGGGAAGAATTCTAAGGATCATTTTGACTGCCTCCAGAAGTTAGATCAGATGGCAAATTGGATTTGGTGCTAGGTCTTTCCCTTTAGGTTTTACCCCAACAATGTTTTCATTAGTTTCGCTCACTCTCGAAATCAGGCATTTTACAGCAGGTTGGAGCAGCCTGTATCTCAGCACAGGAATAAGGTAGGGAAGAATTCTAAGGATCATTTTGACTGCCTCCAGAATTTAGATCAGATGGCAAATTGGATTTGGTGCTAGGTCTTTCCCTTTAGGTTTTACCCCAACAATGTTTTCATTAGTTTCGCTCACTCTCGAAATCAAGCATTTTACAGCAGGTTGGAGCAGCCTGTATCTCAGCACAGTAATAAGGTAGGGAAGAATTCAAATACTCATTTTGACTGCCTCCAGAAGTTAGATCAGATGGCCAATGGAATTTGGTGCTAGGTCTTTCCCTTTAGGTTTTACCCCAACAATGTTTTCATTAGTTTCGCTCACTCTCGAAATCAAGCATTTTACAGCAGGTTGGAGCAGCCTGTATCTCAGCACAGGAATAAGGTAGGGAAGAATTCTAAGGATCATTTTGACTGCCTCCAGAAGTTAGATCAGATGGCAAATTGGATTTGGTGCTAGGTCTTTCCCTTTAGGTTTTACCCCAACAATGTTTTCATTAGTTTCGCTCACTCTCGAAATCAAGCATTTTACAGCAGGTTGGAGCAGCCTGTATCTCAGCACAGGAATAAGGTAGGGAAGAATTCTAAGGATCATTTTGACTGCCTCCAGAAGTTAGATCAGATGGCAAATTGGATTTGGTGCTAGGTCTTTCCCTTTAGGTTTTACCCCAACAATGTTTTCATTAGTTTCGCTCACTCTCGAAATCAAGCATTTTACAGCAGGTTGGAGCAGCCTGTATCTCAGCACAGGAATAAGGTAGGGAAGAATTCTAAGGATCATTTTTGACTGCCTCCAGAAGTTAGATCAGATGGCAAATTGGATTTGGTGCTAGGTCTTTCCCTTTAGGTTTTACCCCAACAATGTTTTCATTAGTTTCGCTCACTCTCGAAATCAAGCATTTTACAGGAGGTTGGAGCAGCCTGTATCTCAGTACAGGAATAAGGTAGGGAAGAATTCTAAGGATCATTTTGACTGCCTCCAGAAGTTAGATCAGATGGCAAATTGGATTTGGTGCTAGGTCCTTTCCCTTTAGGTTTTACCCCAACAATGTTTTCATTAGTTTCGCTCACTCTCGAAATCAAGCATTTTACAGCAGGTTGGAGCAGCCTGTATCTCAGCACAGGAATAAGGTAGGGAAGAATTCTAAGGATCATTTTGACTGCCTCCAGAAGTTAGATCAGATGGCAAATTGGATTTGGTGCTAGGTCTTTCCCTTTAGGTTTTACCCCAACAATGTTTTCATTAGTTTCGCTCACTCTCGAAATCAAGCATTTTACAGCAGGTTGGAGCAGCCTGTATCTCAGCACAGGAATAAGGTAGGGAAGAATTCAAATACTCATTTTGACTGCCTCCAGAAGTTCGATCAGATGGCAAATTGGATTTGGTGCTAGGTCTTTCCCTTTAGGTTTTACCCCAACAATGTTTTCATTAGTTTCGCTCACTCTCGAAATCAAGCATTTTACAGCAGGTTGGAGCAGCCTGTATCTCAGCACAGGAATAAGGTAGGGAAGAATTCTAAGGATCATTTTGACTGCCTCCAGAAGTTAGATCAGATGGCAAATTGGATTTGGTGCTAGGTCTTTCCCTTTAGGTTTTACCCCAACAATGTTTTCATTAGTTTCGCTCACTCTCGAAATCAAGCATTTTACAGCAGGTTGGAGCAGCCTGTATCTCAGCACAGGAATAAGGTAGGGAAGAATTCAAATACTCATTTTGACTGCCTCCAGAAGTTCGATCAGATGGCAAATTGGATTTGGTGCTAGGTCTTTCCCTTTAGGTTTTACCCCAACAATGTTTTCATTAGTTTCGCTCACTCTCGAAATCAAGCATTTTACAGCAGGTTGGAGCAGCCTGTATCTCAGCACAGGAATAAGGTAGGGAAGAATTCTAAGGATCATTTTGACTGCCTCCAGAAGTTAGATCAGATGGCAAATTGGATTTGGTGCTAGGTCTTTCCCTTTAGGTTTTACCCCAACAATGTTTTCATTAGTTTCGCTCACTCTCGAAATCAAGCATTTTACAGCAGGTTGGAGCAGCCTGTATCTCAGCACAGGAATAAGGTAGGGAAGAATTCAAATACTCATTTTGACTGCCTCCAGAAGTTAGATCAGATGGCCAATACAATTTGATGCTAGGTCTTTCCCTTTAGGTTTTACCCCAACAATGTTTTCATTAGTTTCGCTCACTCTCGAAATCAAGCATTTTACAGCAGGTTGGAGCAGCCTGTATCTCAGCACAGGAATAAGGTAGGGAAGAATTCAAATACTCATTTTGACTGCCTCCAGAAGTTAGATCAGATGGCCAATGCAATTTGGTGCTAGGCCTTTCCCTTTAGGTTTTACCCCAACAATGTTTTCATTAGTTTCGCTCACTCTCGAAATCAAGCATTTTACAGCAGGTTGGAGCAGCCTGTATCTCAGCACAGGAATAAGGTAGGGAAGAATTCTAAGGATCATTTTGACTGCCTCCAGAAGTTAGATCAGATGGCAAATTGGATTTGGTGCTAGGTCTTTCCCTTTAGGTTTTACCCCAACAATGTTTTCATTAGTTTCGCTCACTCTCGAAATCAAGCATTTTACAGCAGGTTGGAGCAGCCTGTATCTCAGCACAGGAATAAGGTAGGGAAGAATTCTAAGGATCATTTTGACTGCCTCCAGAAGTTAGATCAGATGGCAAATTGGATTTGGTGCTAGGTCTTTCCCTTTAGGTTTTACCCCAACAATGTTTTCATTAGTTTCGCTCACTCTCGAAATCAAGCATTTTACAGCAGGTTGGAGCAGCCTGTATCTCAGCACAGGAATAAGGTAGGGAAGAATTCTAAGGATCATTTTGACTGCCTCCAGAAGTTAGATCAGATGGCAAATTGGATTTGGTGCTAGGTCTTTCCCTTTAGGTTTTACCCCAACAATGTTTTCATTAGTTTCGCTCACTCTCGAAATCAAGCATTTTACAGCAGGTTGGAGCAGCCTGTATCTCAGCACAGGAATAAGGTAGGGAAGAATTCTAAGGATCATTTTGACTGCCTCCAGAAGTTAGATCAGATGGCAAATTGGATTTGGTGCTAGGTCTTTCCCTTTAGGTTTTACCCCAACAATGTTTTCATTAGTTTCGCTCACTCTCGAAATCAAGCATTTTACAGCAGGTTGGAGCAGCCTGTATCTCAGCACAGGAATAAGGTAGGGAAGAATTCTAAGGATCATTTTGACTGCCTCCCAGAAGTTAGATCAGATGGCAAATTGGATTTGGTGCTAGGTCTTTCCCTTTAGGTTTTACCCCAACAATGTTTTTCATTAGTTTCGCTCACTCTCGAAATCAAGCATTTTACAGCAGGTTGGAGCAGCCTGTATCTCAGCACAGGAATAAGGTAGGGAAGAATTCAAATACTCATTTTGACTGCCTCCAGAAGTTAGATCAGATGGCAAATTGGGATTTGGTGCTAGGTCTTTCCCTTTAGGTTTTACCCCAACAATGTTTTCATTAGTTTCGCTCACTCTCGAAATCAAGCATTTTACAGCAGGTTGGAGCAGCCTGTATCTCAGCACAGGAATAAGGTAGGGAAGAATTCTAAGGATCATTTTGACTGCCTCCAGAAGTTAGATCAGATGGCAAATTGGATTTGGTGCTAGGTCTTTCCCTTTAGGTTTTACCCCCAACAATGTTTTCATTAGTTTCGCTCACTCTCGAAATCAAGCATTTTACAGCAGGTTGGAGCAGCCTGTATCTCAGCACAGGAATAAGGTAGGGAAGAATTCTAAGGATCATTTTGACTGCCTCCAGAAGTTAGATCAGATGGCAAATTGGATTTGGTGCTAGGTCTTTCCCTTTAGGTTTTACCCCAACAATGTTTTCATTAGTTTCGCTCACTCTCGAAATCAAGCATTTTACAGCAGGTTGGAGCAGCCTGTATCTCAGCACAGGAATAAGGTAGGGAAGAATTCTAAGGATCATTTTGACTGCCTCCAGAAGTTAGATCAGATGGCAAATTGGATTTGGTGCTAGGTCTTTCCCTTTAGGTTTTACCCCAACAATGTTTTCATTAGTTTCGCTCACTCTCGAAATCAAGCATTTTACAGCAGGTTGGAGCAGCCTGTATCTCAGCACAGGAATAAGGTAGGAAGAATTCAAATACTCATTTTGACTGCCTCCAGAAGTTAGATCAGATGGCCAATGCAATTTGGTGCTAGGTCTTTCCCTTTAGGTTTTACCCCAACAATGTTTTCATTAGTTTCGCTCACTCTCGAAATCAAGCATTTTACAGCAGGTTGGAGCAGCCTGTATCTCAGCACAGGAATAAGGTAGGGAAGAATTCTAAGGCTCATTTTGACTGCCTCCAGAAGTTAGATCAGATGGCAAATTGGATTTGGTGCTAGGTCTTTCCCTTTAGGTTTTACCCCAACAATGTTTTCATTAGTTTCGCTCACTCTCGAAATCAAGCATTTTACAGCAGGTTGGAGCAGCCTGTATCTCAGCACAGGAATAAGGTAGGGAAGAATTCTAAGGATCATTTTGACTGCCTCCAGAAGTTAGATCAGATGGCAAATTGGATTTGGTGCTAGGTCTTTCCCTTTAGGTTTTACCCCAACAATGTTTTCATTAGTTTCGCTCACTCTCGAAATCAAGCATTTTACAGCAGGTTGGAGCAGCCTGTATCTCAGCACAGGAATAAGGTAGGGAAGAATTCAAATACTCATTTTGACTGCCTCCAGAAGTTAGATCAGATGGCCAATGCAATTTGGTGCTAGGTCTTTCCCTTTAGGTTTTACCCCAACAATGTTTTCATTAGTTTCGCTCACTCTCGAAATCAAGCATTTTACAGCAGGTTGGAGCAGCCTGTATCTCAGCACAGGAATAAGGTAGGGAAGAATTCAAATACTCATTTTGACTGCCTCCAGAAGTTAGATCAGATGGCAAATTGGAATTGGTGCTAGGTCTTTCCCTTTAGGTTTTTACCCCAACAATGTTTTCATTAGTTTCGCTCACTCTCGAAATCAAGCATTTTACAGCAGGTTGGAGCAGCCTGTATCTCAGCACAGGAATAAGGTAGGGAAGAATTCTAAGGATCATTTTGACTGCCTCCAGAAGTTAGATCAGATGGCAAATTGGATTTGGTGCTAGGTCTTTCCCTTTAGGTTTTACCCCCAACAATGTTTTCATTAGTTTCGCTCACTCTCGAAATCAAGCATTTTACAGCAGGTTGGAGCAGCCTGTATCTCAGCACAGGAATAAGGTAGGGAAGAATTCTAAGGATCATTTTGACTGCCTCCAGAAGTTAGATCAGATGGCAAATTGGATTTGGTGCTAGGTCTTTCCCTTTAGGTTTTACCCCAACAATGTTTTCATTAGTTTCGCTCACTCTCGAAATCAAGCATTTTACAGCAGGTTGGAGCAGCCTGTATCTCAGCACAGGAATAAGGTAGGGAAGAATTCTAAGGATCATTTTGACTGCCTCCAGAAGTTAGATCAGATGGCAAATTGGATTTGGTGCTAGGTCTTTCCCTTTAGGTTTTACCCCAACAATGTTTTCATTAGTTTCGCTCACTCTCGAAATCAAGCATTTTACAGCAGGTTGGAGCAGCCTGTATCTCAGCACAGGAATAAGGTAGGGAAGAATTCTAAGGATCATTTTGACTGCCTCCAGAAGTTAGATCAGATGGTAAATTGGATTTGGTGCTAGGTCTTTCCCTTTAGGTTTTACCCCAACAATGTTTTCATTAGTTTCGCTCACTCTCGAAATCAAGCATTTTACAGCAGGTTGGAGCAGCCTGTATCTCAGCACAGGAATAAGGTAGGGAAGAATTCAAATACTCATTTTGACTGCCTCCAGAAGTTAGATCAGATGGCCAATGGAATTTGGTGCTAGGTCTTTCCCTTTAGGTTTTACCCCAACAATGTTTTCATTAGTTTCGCTCACTCTCGAAATCAAGCATTTTACAGCAGGTTGGAGCAGCCTGTATCTCAGCACAGGAATAAGGTAGGGAAGAATTCAAATACTCATTTTGACTGCCTCCAGAAGTTAGATCAGATGGCCAATGCAATTTGGTGCTAGGTCCTTTCCCTTTAGGTTTTACCCCAACAATGTTTTCATTAGTTTCGCTCACTCTCGAAATCAAGCATTTTACAGCAGGTTGGAGCAGCCTGTATCTCAGCACAGGAATAAGGTAGGGAAGAATTCTAAGGATCATTTTGACTGCCTCCAGAAGTTAGATCAGATGGCAAATTGGATTTGGTGCTAGGTCTTTCCCTTTAGGTTTTACCCCAACAATGTTTTCATTAGTTTCGCTCACTCTCGAAATCAAGCATTTTACAGCAGGTTGGAGCAGCCTGTATCTCAGCACAGGAATAAGGTAGGGAAGAATTCTAAGGATCATTTTGACTGCCTCCAGAAGTTAGATCAGATGGCAAATTTGGATTTGGTGCTAGGTCTTTCCCTTTAGGTTTTACCCCAACAATGTTTTCATTAGTTTCGCTCACTCTCGAAATCAAGCATTTTACAGCAGGTTGGAGCAGCCTGTATCTCAGCACAGGAATAAGGTAGGGAAGAATTCAAATACTCATTTTGACTGCCTCCAGAAGTTAGATCAGATGGCAAATTGGATTTGGTGCTAGGTCTTTCCCTTTAGGTTTTACCCCAACAATGTTTTCATTAGTTTCGCTCACTCTCGAAATCAAGCATTTTACAGCAGGTTGGAGCAGCCTGTATCTCAGCACAGGAATAAGGTAGGGAAGAATTCTAAGATCATTTTGACTGCCTCCAGAAGTTAGATCAGATGGCAAATTGGATTTGGTGCTAGGTCTTTCCCTTTAGGTTTTACCCCAACAATGTTTTCATTAGTTTCGCTCACTCTCGAAATCAAGCATTTTACAGCAGGTTGGAGCAGCCTGTATCTCAGCACAGGAATAAGGTAGGGAAGAATTCTAAGGATCATTTTGACTGCCTCCAGAAGTTAGATCAGATGGCAAATTGGATTTGGTGCTAGGTCTTTCCCTTTAGGTTTTACCCCAACAATGTTTTCATTAGTTTCGCTCACTCTCGAAATCAAGCATTTTACAGCAGGTTGGAGCAGCCTGTATCTCAGCACAGGAATAAGGTAGGGAAGAATTCAAAGTACTCATTTTGACTGCCTCCAGAAGTTAGATCAGATGGCAAATTGGATTTGGTGCTAGGTCTTTCCCTTTAGGTTTTACCCCAACAATGTTTTCATTAGTTTCGCTCACTCTCGAAATCAAGCATTTTACAGCAGGTTGGAGCAGCCTGTATCTCAGCACAGGAATAAGGTAGGGAAGAATTCTAAGGATCATTTTGACTGCCTCCAGAAGTTAGATCAGATGGCAAATTGGATTTGGTGCTAGGTCTTTCCCTTTAGGTTTTACCCCAACAATGTTTTCATTAGTTTCGCTCACTCTCGAAATCAAGCATTTTACAGCAGTTGGAGCAGCCTGTATCTCAGCACAGGAATAAGGTAGGGAAGAATTCTAAGGCTCATTTTGACTGCCTCCAGAAGTTAGATCAGATGGCAAATTGGATTTGGTGCTAGGTCTTTCCCTTTAGGTTTTACCCCAACAATGTTTTCATTAGTTTCGCTCACTCCTCGAAATCAAGCATTTTACAGCAGGTTGGAGCAGCCTGTATCTCAGCACAGGAATAAGGTAGGGAAGAATTCTAAGGATCATTTTGACTGCCTCCAGAAGTTAGATCAGATGGCAAATTGGATTTGGTGCTAGGTCTTTCCCTTTAGGTTTTACCCCAACAATGTTTTCATTAGTTTCGCTCACTCTCGAAATCAAGCATTTTACAGGAGGTTGGAGCAGCCTGTATCTCAGCACAGGAATAAGGTAGGGAAGAATTCTAAGGATCATTTTGACTGCCTCCAGAAGTTAGATCAGATGGCAAATTGGATTTGGTGCTAGGTCTTTCCCTTTAGGTTTTTACCCCAACAATGTTTTCATTAGTTTCGCTCACTCTCGAAATCAAGCATTTTACAGCAGGTTGGAGCAGCCTGTATCTCAGCACAGGAATAAGGTAGGGAAGAATTCTAAGGATCATTTTGACTGCCTCCAGAAGTTAGATCAGATGGCAAATTGGATTTGGTGCTAGGTCTTTCCCTTTAGGTTTTACCCCAACAATGTTTTCATTAGTTTCGCTCACTCTTCGAAATCAAGCATTTTACAGGAGGTTGGAGCAGCCTGTATCTCAGCACAGGAATAAGGTAGGGAAGAATTCTAAGGCTCATTTTGACTGCCTCCAGAAGTTAGATCAGATGGCAAATTGGATTTGGTGCTAGGTCTTTCCCTTTAGGTTTTACCCCAACAATGTTTTCATTAGTTTCGCTCACTCTCGAAATCAAGCATTTTACAGCAGGTTGGAGCAGCCTGTATCTCAGCACAGGAATAAGGTAGGGAAGAATTCTAAGGATCATTTTGACTGCCTCCAGAAGTTAGATCAGATGGCAAATTGGATTTGGTGCTAGGTCTTTCCCTTTAGGTTTTACCCCAACAATGTTTTCATTAGTTTCGCTCACTCTCGAAATCAAGCATTTTACAGCAGGTTGGAGCAGCCTGTATCTCAGCACAGGAATAAGGTAGGGAAGAATTCTAAGGATCATTTTGACTGCCTCCAGAAGTTAGATCAGATGGCAAATTGGATTTGGTGCTAGGTCTTTCCCTTTAGGTTTTACCCCAACAATGTTTTCATTAGTTTCGCTCACTCTCGAAATCAAGCATTTTACAGCAGGTTGGAGCAGCCTGTATCTCAGCACAGGAATAAGGTAGGGAAGAATTCAAATACTCATTTTGAATGCCTCCAGAAGTTAGATCAGATGGCCAATGCAATTTGGTGCTAGGTCTTTCCCTTTAGGTTTTACCCCAACAATGTTTTCATTAGTTTCGCTCCCTCTCGAAATCAAGCATTTTACAGCAGGTTGGAGCAGCCTGTATCTCAGCACAGGAATAAGGTAGGGAAGAATTCTAAGGATCATTTTGACTGCCTCCAGAAGTTAGATCAGATGGCAAATTGGATTTGGTGCTAGGTCTTTCCCTTTAGGTTTTACCCCAACAATGTTTTCATTAGTTTCGCTCACTCTCGAAATCAAGCATTTTACAGCAGGTTGGAGCAGCCTGTATCTCAGCACAGGAATAAGGTAGGGAAGAATTCTAAGGATCATTTTGACTGCCTCCAGAAGTTAGATCAGATGGTAAATTTGATTTGGTGCTAGGTCTTTCCCTTTAGGTTTTACCCCAACAATGTTTTCATTAGTTTCGCTCACTCTCGAAATCAAGCATTTTACAGCAGGTTGGAGCAGCCTGTATCTCAGCACAGGAATAAGGTAGGGAAGAATTCAAATACTCATTTTGACTGCCTCCAGAAGTTAGATCAGATGGCCAATGGAATTTGGTGCTAGGTCTTTCCCTTTAGGTTTTACCCCAACAATGTTTTCATTAGTTTCGCTCACATCTCGAAATCAAGCATTTTACAGCAGGTTGGAGCAGCCTGTATCTCAGCACAGGAATAAGGTAGGGAAGAATTCAAATACTCATTTTGACTGCCTCCAGAAGTTAGATCAGATGGCCAATGCAATTTGGTGCTAGGCCTTTCCCTTTAGGTTTTACCCCAACAATGTTTTCATTAGTTTCGCTCACTCTCGAAATCAAGCATTTTACAGCAGGTTGGAGCAGCCTGTATCTCAGCACAGGAATAAGGTAGGGAAGAATTCTAAGGATCATTTTGACTGCCTCCAGAAGTTAGATCAGATGGCAAATTGGATTTGGTGCTAGGTCTTTCCCTTTAGGTTTTTACCCCAACAATGTTTTCATTAGTTTCGCTCACTCTCGAAATCAAGCATTTTACAGCAGGTTGGAGCAGCCTGTATCTCAGCACAGGAATAAGGTAGGGAAGAATTCTAAGGATCATTTTGACTGCCTCCAGAAGTTAGATCAGATGGCCAATTTGATTTGGTGCTAGGTCTTTCCCTTTAGGTTTTACCCCAACAATGTTTTCATTAGTTTCGCTCACTCTCGAAATCAAGCATTTTACAGCAGGTTGGAGCAGCCTGTATCTCAGCACAGGAATAAGGTAGGGAAGAATTCAAATACTCATTTTGACTGCCTCCAGAAGTTAGATCAGATGGCAAATTGGATTTGGTGCTAGGTCTTTCCCTTTAGGTTTTACCCCAACAATGTTTTCATTAGTTTCGCTCACTCTCGAAATCAAGCATTTTACAGCAGGTTGGAGCAGCCTGTATCTCAGCACAGGAATAAGGTAGGAAGAATTCTAAGGCTCATTTTGACTGCCTCCAGAAGTTAGATCAGATGGCAAATTGGATTTGGTGCTAGGTCTTTCCCTTTAGGTTTTACCCCAACAATGTTTTTCATTAGTTTCGCTCACTCTCGAAATCAAGCATTTTACAGCAGGTTGGAGCAGCCTGTATCTCAGCACAGGAATAAGGTAGGGAAGAATTCTAAGGATCATTTTGACTGCCTCCAGAAGTTAGATCAGATGGCAAATTGGATTTGGTGCTAGGTCTTTCCCTTTAGGTTTTACCCCAACAATGTTTTCATTAGTTTCGCTCACTCTCGAAATCAAGCATTTTACAGCAGGTTGGAGCAGCCTGTATCTCAGCACAGGAATAAGGTAGGGAAGAATTCAAATACTCATTTTGACTGCCTCCAGAAGTTAGATCAGATGGCAAATTGGATTTGGTGCTAGGTCTTTCCCTTTAGGTTTTACCCCAACAATGTTTTCATTAGTTTCGCTCACTCTCGAAATCAAGCATTTTACAGCAGGTTGGAGCAGCCTGTATCTCAGCACAGGAATAAGGTAGGGAAGAATTCTAAGGATCATTTTGGACTG
>NW_027144965.1:0-29975 GCF_026170545.1 Melanerpes formicivorus
AATAAGGTAGGGAAGAATTCAAATACTCATTTTGACTGCCTCCAGAAGTTAGATCAGATGGCAAATTGGATTTGGTGCTAGGTCTTTCCCTTTAGGTTTTACCCCAACAATGTTTTCATTAGTTTCGCTCACTCTCAAAATCAAGCATTTTACAGCAGGTTGGAGCAGCCTGTATCTCAGCACAGGAATAAGGTAGGGAAGAATTCTAAGGATCATTTTGACTGCCTCCAGAAGTTAAATCAGATGGCAAATTGGATTTGGTGCTAGGTCTTTCCCTTTAGGTTTTACCCCAACAATGTTTTCATTAGTTTCGCTCACTCTCGAAATCAAGCATTTTACAGCAGGTTGGAGCAGCCTGTATCTCAGCACAGGAATAAGGTAGGGAAGAATTCTAAGGATCATTTTGACTGCCTCCAGAAGTTAGATCAGATGGCAAATTGGATTTGGTGCTAGGTCTTTCCCTTTAGGTTTTACCCCAACAATGTTTTCATTAGTTTCGCTCACTCTCGAAATCAAGCATTTTACAGCAGGTTGGAGCAGCCTGTATCTCAGCACAGGAATAAGGTAGGGAAGAATTCTAAGGATCATTTTGACTGCCTCCAGAAGTTAGATCAGATGGCAAATTGGATTTGGTGCTAGGTCTTTCCCTTTAGGTTTTACCCCAACAATGTTTTCATTAGTTTCGCTCACTCTCGAAATCAAGCATTTTACAGCAGGTTGGAGCAGCCTGTATCTCAGCACAGGAATAAGGTAGGGAAGAATTCTAAGGATCATTTTGACTGCCTCCAGAAGTTAGATCAGATGGCAAATTGGATTTGGTGCTAGGTCTTTCCCTTTAGGTTTTACCCCAACAATGTTTTCATTAGTTTCGCTCACTCTCGAAATCAAGCATTTTACAGCAGGTTGGAGCAGCCTGTATCTCAGCACAGGAATAAGGTAGGGAAGAATTCTAAGGATCATTTTGACTGCCTCCAGAAGTTAGATCAGATGGCAAATTGGATTTGGTGCTAGGTCTTTCCCTTTAGGTTTTACCCCAACAATGTTTTCATTAGTTTCGCTCACTCTCGAAATCAAGCATTTTACAGCAGGTTGGAGCAGCCTGTATCTCAGCACAGGAATAAGGTAGGGAAGAATTCTAAGGATCATTTTGACTGCCTCCAGAAGTTAGATCAGATGGCAAATTGGATTTGGTGCTAGGTCTTTCCCTTTAGGTTTTACCCCAACAATGTTTTCATTAGTTTCGCTCACTCTCGAAATCAAGCATTTTACAGCAGGTTGGAGCAGCCTGTATCTCAGCACAGGAATAAGGTAGGGAAGAATTCTAAGGATCATTTTGACTGCCTCCAGAAGTTAGATCAGATGGCAAATTGGATTTGGTGCTAGGTCTTTCCCTTTAGGTTTTACCCCAACAATGTTTTCATTAGTTTCGCTCACTCTCGAAATCAAGCATTTTACAGCAGGTTGGAGCAGCCTGTATCTCAGCACAGGAATAAGGTAGGGAAGAATTCTAAGGATCATTTTGACTGCCTCCAGAAGTTAGATCAGATGGCAAATTGGATTTGGTGCTAGGTCTTTCCCTTTAGGTTTTACCCCAACAATGTTTTCATTAGTTTCGCTCACTCTCGAAATCAAGCATTTTACAGCAGGTTGGAGCAGCCTGTATCTCAGCACAGGAATAAGGTAGGGAAGAATTCTAAGGATCATTTTGACTGCCTCCAGAAGTTAGATCAGATGGCAAATTGGATTTGGTGCTAGGTCTTTCCCTTTAGGTTTTACCCCAACGATGTTTTCATTAGTTTCGCTCACTCTCGAAATCAAGCATTTTACAGCAGGTTGGAGCAGCCTGTATCTCAGCACAGGAATAAGGTAGGGAAGAATTCTAAGGATCATTTTGACTGCCTCCAGAAGTTAGATCAGATGGCAAATTGGATTTGGTGCTAGGTCTTTCCCTTTAGGTTTTACCCCAACAATGTTTTCATTACTTTCGCTCACTCTCGAAATCAAGCATTTTACAGCAGGTTGGAGCAGCCTGTATCTCAGCACAGGAATAAGGTAGGGAAGAATTCTAAGGATCATTTTGACTGCCTCCAGAAGTTAGATCAGATGGCAAATTGGATTTGGTGCTAGGTCTTTCCCTTTAGGTTTTACCCCAACAATGTTTTCATTAGTTTCGCTCACTCTCGAAATCAAGCATTTTACAGCAGGTTGGAGCAGCCTGTATCTCAGCACAGGAATAAGGTAGGGAAGAATTCAAATACTCATTTTGACTGCCTCCAGAAGTTAGATCAGATGGCAAATTGGATTTGGTGCTAGGTCTTTCCCTTTAGGTTTTACCCCAACAATGTTTTCATTAGTTTCGCTCACTCTCGAAATCAAGCATTTTACAGCAGGTTGGAGCAGCCTGTATCTCAGCACAGGAATAAGGTAGGGAAGAATTCAAATACTCATTTTGACTGCCTCCAGAAGTTAGATCAGATGGCAAATTGGATTTGGTGCTAGGTCTTTCCCTTTAGGTTTTACCCCAACAATGTTTTCATTAGTTTCGCTCACTCTCAAAATCAAGCATTTTACAGCAGGTTGGAGCAGCCTGTATCTCAGCACAGGAATAAGGTAGGGAAGAATTCTAAGGATCATTTTGACTGCCTCCAGAAGTTAAATCAGATGGCAAATTGGATTTGGTGCTAGGTCTTTCCCTTTAGGTTTTACCCCAACAATGTTTTCATTAGTTTCGCTCACTCTCGAAATCAAGCATTTTACAGCAGGTTGGAGCAGCCTGTATCTCAGCACAGGAATAAGGTAGGGAAGAATTCTAAGGATCATTTTGACTGCCTCCAGAAGTTAGATCAGATGGCAAATTGGATTTGGTGCTAGGTCTTTCCCTTTAGGTTTTACCCCAACAATGTTTTCATTAGTTTCGCTCACTCTCGAAATCAAGCATTTTACAGCAGGTTGGAGCAGCCTGTATCTCAGCACAGGAATAAGGTAGGGAAGAATTCTAAGGATCATTTTGACTGCCTCCAGAAGTTAGATCAGATGGCAAATTGGATTTGGTGCTAGGTCTTTCCCTTTAGGTTTTACCCCAACAATGTTTTCATTAGTTTCGCTCACTCTCGAAATCAAGCATTTTACAGCAGGTTGGAGCAGCCTGTATCTCAGCACAGGAATAAGGTAGGGAAGAATTCTAAGGATCATTTTGACTGCCTCCAGAAGTTAGATCAGATGGCAAATTGGATTTGGTGCTAGGTCTTTCCCTTTAGGTTTTACCCCAACAATGTTTTCATTAGTTTCGCTCACTCTCGAAATCAAGCATTTTACAGCAGGTTGGAGCAGCCTGTATCTCAGCACAGGAATAAGGTAGGGAAGAATTCTAAGGATCATTTTGACTGCCTCCAGAAGTTAGATCAGATGGCAAATTGGATTTGGTGCTAGGTCTTTCCCTTTAGGTTTTACCCCAACAATGTTTTCATTAGTTTCGCTCACTCTCGAAATCAAGCATTTTACAGCAGGTTGGAGCAGCCTGTATCTCAGCACAGGAATAAGGTAGGGAAGAATTCTAAGGATCATTTTGACTGCCTCCAGAAGTTAGATCAGATGGCAAATTGGATTTGGTGCTAGGTCTTTCCCTTTAGGTTTTACCCCAACAATGTTTTCATTAGTTTCGCTCACTCTCGAAATCAAGCATTTTACAGCAGGTTGGAGCAGCCTGTATCTCAGCACAGGAATAAGGTAGGGAAGAATTCTAAGGATCATTTTGACTGCCTCCAGAAGTTAGATCAGATGGCAAATTGGATTTGGTGCTAGGTCTTTCCCTTTAGGTTTTACCCCAACAATGTTTTCATTAGTTTCGCTCACTCTCGAAATCAAGCATTTTACAGCAGGTTGGAGCAGCCTGTATCTCAGCACAGGAATAAGGTAGGGAAGAATTCTAAGGATCATTTTGACTGCCTCCAGAAGTTAGATCAGATGGCAAATTGGATTTGGTGCTAGGTCTTTCCCTTTAGGTTTTACCCCAACAATGTTTTCATTAGTTTCGCTCACTCTCGAAATCAAGCATTTTACAGCAGGTTGGAGCAGCCTGTATCTCAGCACAGGAATAAGGTAGGGAAGAATTCTAAGGATCATTTTGACTGCCTCCAGAAGTTAGATCAGATGGCAAATTGGATTTGGTGCTAGGTCTTTCCCTTTAGGTTTTACCCCAACAATGTTTTCATTAGTTTCGCTCACTCTCGAAATCAAGCATTTTACAGCAGGTTGGAGCAGCCTGTATCTCAGCACAGGAATAAGGTAGGGAAGAATTCTAAGGATCATTTTGACTGCCTCCAGAAGTTAGATCAGATGGCAAATTGGATTTGGTGCTAGGTCTTTCCCTTTAGGTTTTACCCCAACAATGTTTTCATTAGTTTCGCTCACTCTCGAAATCAAGCATTTTACAGCAGGTTGGAGCAGCCTGTATCTCAGCACAGGAATAAGGTAGGGAAGAATTCTAAGGATCATTTTGACTGCCTCCAGAAGTTAGATCAGATGGCAAATTGGATTTGGTGCTAGGTCTTTCCCTTTAGGTTTTACCCCAACAATGTTTTCATTAGTTTCGCTCACTCTCGAAATCAAGCATTTTACAGCAGGTTGGAGCAGCCTGTATCTCAGCACAGGAATAAGGTAGGGAAGAATTCTAAGGATCATTTTGACTGCCTCCAGAAGTTAGATCAGATGGCAAATTGGATTTGGTGCTAGGTCTTTCCCTTTAGGTTTTACCCCAACAATGTTTTCATTAGTTTCGCTCACTCTCGAAATCAAGCATTTTACAGCAGGTTGGAGCAGCCTGTATCTCAGCACAGGAATAAGGTAGGGAAGAATTCAAATACTCATTTTGACTGCCTCCAGAAGTTAGATCAGATGGCAAATTGGATTTGGTGCTAGGTCTTTCCCTTTAGGTTTTACCCCAACAATGTTTTCATTAGTTTCGCTCACTCTCAAAATCAAGCATTTTACAGCAGGTTGGAGCAGCCTGTATCTCAGCACAGGAATAAGGTAGGGAAGAATTCTAAGGATCATTTTGACTGCCTCCAGAAGTTAAATCAGATGGCAAATTGGATTTGGTGCTAGGTCTTTCCCTTTAGGTTTTACCCCAACAATGTTTTCATTAGTTTCGCTCACTCTCGAAATCAAGCATTTTACAGCAGGTTGGAGCAGCCTGTATCTCAGCACAGGAATAAGGTAGGGAAGAATTCTAAGGATCATTTTGACTGCCTCCAGAAGTTAGATCAGATGGCAAATTGGATTTGGTGCTAGGTCTTTCCCTTTAGGTTTTACCCCAACAATGTTTTCATTAGTTTCGCTCACTCTCGAAATCAAGCATTTTACAGCAGGTTGGAGCAGCCTGTATCTCAGCACAGGAATAAGGTAGGGAAGAATTCTAAGGATCATTTTGACTGCCTCCAGAAGTTAGATCAGATGGCAAATTGGATTTGGTGCTAGGTCTTTCCCTTTAGGTTTTACCCCAACAATGTTTTCATTAGTTTCGCTCACTCTCGAAATCAAGCATTTTACAGCAGGTTGGAGCAGCCTGTATCTCAGCACAGGAATAAGGTAGGGAAGAATTCTAAGGATCATTTTGACTGCCTCCAGAAGTTAGATCAGATGGCAAATTGGATTTGGTGCTAGGTCTTTCCCTTTAGGTTTTACCCCAACAATGTTTTCATTAGTTTCGCTCACTCTCGAAATCAAGCATTTTACAGCAGGTTGGAGCAGCCTGTATCTCAGCACAGGAATAAGGTAGGGAAGAATTCTAAGGATCATTTTGACTGCCTCCAGAAGTTAGATCAGATGGCAAATTGGATTTGGTGCTAGGTCTTTCCCTTTAGGTTTTACCCCAACAATGTTTTCATTAGTTTCGCTCACTCTCGAAATCAAGCATTTTACAGCAGGTTGGAGCAGCCTGTATCTCAGCACAGGAATAAGGTAGGGAAGAATTCTAAGGATCATTTTGACTGCCTCCAGAAGTTAGATCAGATGGCAAATTGGATTTGGTGCTAGGTCTTTCCCTTTAGGTTTTACCCCAACAATGTTTTCATTAGTTTCGCTCACTCTCGAAATCAAGCATTTTACAGCAGGTTGGAGCAGCCTGTATCTCAGCACAGGAATAAGGTAGGGAAGAATTCTAAGGATCATTTTGACTGCCTCCAGAAGTTAGATCAGATGGCAAATTGGATTTGGTGCTAGGTCTTTCCCTTTAGGTTTTACCCCAACAATGTTTTCATTAGTTTCGCTCACTCTCGAAATCAAGCATTTTACAGCAGGTTGGAGCAGCCTGTATCTCAGCACAGGAATAAGGTAGGGAAGAATTCTAAGGATCATTTTGACTGCCTCCAGAAGTTAGATCAGATGGCAAATTGGATTTGGTGCTAGGTCTTTCCCTTTAGGTTTTACCCCAACAATGTTTTCATTAGTTTCGCTCACTCTCGAAATCAAGCATTTTACAGCAGGTTGGAGCAGCCTGTATCTCAGCACAGGAATAAGGTAGGGAAGAATTCTAAGGATCATTTTGACTGCCTCCAGAAGTTAGATCAGATGGCAAATTGGATTTGGTGCTAGGTCTTTCCCTTTAGGTTTTACCCCAACAATGTTTTCATTAGTTTCGCTCACTCTCGAAATCAAGCATTTTACAGCAGGTTGGAGCAGCCTGTATCTCAGCACAGGAATAAGGTAGGGAAGAATTCTAAGGATCATTTTGACTGCCTCCAGAAGTTAGATCAGATGGCAAATTGGATTTGGTGCTAGGTCTTTCCCTTTAGGTTTTACCCCAACAATGTTTTCATTAGTTTCGCTCACTCTCGAAATCAAGCATTTTACAGCAGGTTGGAGCAGCCTGTATCTCAGCACAGGAATAAGGTAGGGAAGAATTCTAAGGATCATTTTGACTGCCTCCAGAAGTTAGATCAGATGGCAAATTGGATTTGGTGCTAGGTCTTTCCCTTTAGGTTTTACCCCAACAATGTTTTCATTAGTTTCGCTCACTCTCGAAATCAAGCATTTTACAGCAGGTTGGAGCAGCCTGTATCTCAGCACAGGAATAAGGTAGGGAAGAATTCAAATACTCATTTTGACTGCCTCCAGAAGTTAGATCAGATGGCAAATTGGATTTGGTGCTAGGTCTTTCCCTTTAGGTTTTACCCCAACAATGTTTTCATTAGTTTCGCTCACTCTCGAAATCAAGCATTTTACAGCAGGTTGGAGCAGCCTGTATCTCAGCACAGGAATAAGGTAGGGAAGAATTCAAATACTCATTTTGACTGCCTCCAGAAGTTAGATCAGATGGCAAATTGGATTTGGTGCTAGGTCTTTCCCTTTAGGTTTTACCCCAACAATGTTTTCATTAGTTTCGCTCACTCTCGAAATCAAGCATTTTACAGCAGGTTGGAGCAGCCTGTATCTCAGCACAGGAATAAGGTAGGGAAGAATTCAAATACTCATTTTGACTGCCTCCAGAAGTTAGATCAGATGGCAAATTGGATTTGGTGCTAGGTCTTTCCCTTTAGGTTTTACCCCAACAATGTTTTCATTAGTTTCGCTCACTCTCGAAATCAAGCATTTTTACAGCAGGTTGGAGCAGCCTGTATCTCAGCACAGGAATAAGGTAGGGAAGAATTCTAAGGATCATTTTGACTGCCTCCAGAAGTTAGATCAGATGGCAAATTGGATTTGGTGCTAGGTCTTTCCCTTTAGGTTTTACCCCAACAATGTTTTCATTAGTTTCGCTCACTCTCGAAATCAAGCATTTTACAGCAGGTTGGAGCAGCCTGTATCTCAGCACAGGAATAAGGTAGGGAAGAATTCTAAGGATCATTTTGACTGCCTCCAGAAGTTAGATCAGATGGCAAATTGGATTTGGTGCTAGGTCTTTCCCTTTAGGTTTTACCCCAACAATGTTTTCATTAGTTTCGCTCACTCTCGAAATCAAGCATTTTACAGCAGGTTGGAGCAGCCTGTATCTCAGCACAGGAATAAGGTAGGGAAGAATTCAAATACTCATTTTGACTGCCTCCAGAAGTTAGATCAGATGGCAAATTGGATTTGGTGCTAGGTCTTTCCCTTTAGGTTTTACCCCAACAATGTTTTCATTAGTTTCGCTCACTCTCGAAATCAAGCATTTTACAGCAGGTTGGAGCAGCCTGTATCTCAGCACAGGAATAAGGTAGGGAAGAATTCTAAGGATCATTTTGACTGCCTCCAGAAGTTAGATCAGATGGCAAATTGGATTTGGTGCTAGGTCTTTCCCTTTAGGTTTTACCCCAACAATGTTTTCATTAGTTTCGCTCACTCTCGAAATCAAGCATTTTACAGCAGGTTGGAGCAGCCTGTATCTCAGCACAGGAATAAGGTAGGGAAGAATTCTAAGGATCATTTTGACTGCCTCCAGAAGTTAGATCAGATGGCAAATTGGATTTGGTGCTAGGTCTTTCCCTTTAGGTTTTACCCCAACAATGTTTTCATTAGTTTCGCTCACTCTCGAAATCAAGCATTTTACAGCAGGTTGGAGCAGCCTGTATCTCAGCACAGGAATAAGGTAGGGAAGAATTCTAAGGATCATTTTGACTGCCTCCAGAAGTTAGATCAGATGGCAAATTGGATTTGGTGCTAGGTCTTTCCCTTTAGGTTTTACCCCAACGATGTTTTCATTAGTTTCGCTCACTCTCGAAATCAAGCATTTTACAGCAGGTTGGAGCAGCCTGTATCTCAGCACAGGAATAAGGTAGGGAAGAATTCTAAGGATCATTTTGACTGCCTCCAGAAGTTAGATCAGATGGCAAATTGGATTTGGTGCTAGGTCTTTCCCTTTAGGTTTTACCCCAACAATGTTTTCATTAGTTTCGCTCACTCTCGAAATCAAGCATTTTACAGCAGGTTGGAGCAGCCTGTATCTCAGCACAGGAATAAGGTAGGGAAGAATTCTAAGGATCATTTTGACTGCCTCCAGAAGTTAGATCAGATGGCAAATTGGATTTGGTGCTAGGTCTTTCCCTTTAGGTTTTACCCCAACAATGTTTTCATTAGTTTCGCTCACTCTCGAAATCAAGCATTTTACAGCAGGTTGGAGCAGCCTGTATCTCAGCACAGGAATAAGGTAGGGAAGAATTCAAATACTCATTTTGACTGCCTCCAGAAGTTAGATCAGATGGCAAATTGGATTTGGTGCTAGGTCTTTCCCTTTAGGTTTTACCCCAACAATGTTTTCATTAGTTTCGCTCACTCTCGAAATCAAGCATTTTACAGCAGGTTGGAGCAGCCTGTATCTCAGCACAGGAATAAGGTAGGGAAGAATTCAAATACTCATTTTGACTGCCTCCAGAAGTTAGATCAGATGGCAAATTGGATTTGGTGCTAGGTCTTTCCCTTTAGGTTTTACCCCAACAATGTTTTCATTAGTTTCGCTCACTCTCGAAATCAAGCATTTTACAGCAGGTTGGAGCAGCCTGTATCTCAGCACAGGAATAAGGTAGGGAAGAATTCAAATACTCATTTTGACTGCCTCCAGAAGTTAGATCAGATGGCAAATTGGATTTGGTGCTAGGTCTTTCCCTTTAGGTTTTACCCCAACAATGTTTTCATTAGTTTCGCTCACTCTCGAAATCAAGCATTTTACAGCAGGTTGGAGCAGCCTGTATCTCAGCACAGGAATAAGGTAGGGAAGAATTCAAATACTCATTTTGACTGCCTCCAGAAGTTAGATCAGATGGCAAATTGGATTTGGTGCTAGGTCTTTCCCTTTAGGTTTTACCCCAACAATGTTTTCATTAGTTTCGCTCACTCTCGAAATCAAGCATTTTACAGCAGGTTGGAGCAGCCTGTATCTCAGCACAGGAATAAGGTAGGGAAGAATTCTAAGGATCATTTTGACTGCCTCCAGAAGTTAGATCAGATGGCAAATTGGATTTGGTGCTAGGTCTTTCCCTTTAGGTTTTACCCCAACAATGTTTTCATTAGTTTCGCTCACTCTCGAAATCAAGCATTTTACAGCAGGTTGGAGCAGCCTGTATCTCAGCACAGGAATAAGGTAGGGAAGAATTCTAAGGATCATTTTGACTGCCTCCAGAAGTTAGATCAGATGGCAAATTGGATTTGGTGCTAGGTCTTTCCCTTTAGGTTTTACCCCAACAATGTTTTCATTAGTTTCGCTCACTCTCGAAATCAAGCATTTTACAGCAGGTTGGAGCAGCCTGTATCTCAGCACAGGAATAAGGTAGGGAAGAATTCAAATACTCATTTTGACTGCCTCCAGAAGTTAGATCAGATGGCAAATTGGATTTGGTGCTAGGTCTTTCCCTTTAGGTTTTACCCCAACAATGTTTTCATTAGTTTCGCTCACTCTCGAAATCAAGCATTTTACAGCAGGTTGGAGCAGCCTGTATCTCAGCACAGGAATAAGGTAGGGAAGAATTCTAAGGATCATTTTGACTGCCTCCAGAAGTTAGATCAGATGGCAAATTGGATTTGGTGCTAGGTCTTTCCCTTTAGGTTTTACCCCAACAATGTTTTCATTAGTTTCGCTCACTCTCGAAATCAAGCATTTTACAGCAGGTTGGAGCAGCCTGTATCTCAGCACAGGAATAAGGTAGGGAAGAATTCTAAGGATCATTTTGACTGCCTCCAGAAGTTAGATCAGATGGCAAATTGGATTTGGTGCTAGGTCTTTCCCTTTAGGTTTTACCCCAACAATGTTTTCATTAGTTTCGCTCACTCTCGAAATCAAGCATTTTACAGCAGGTTGGAGCAGCCTGTATCTCAGCACAGGAATAAGGTAGGGAAGAATTCTAAGGATCATTTTGACTGCCTCCAGAAGTTAGATCAGATGGCAAATTGGATTTGGTGCTAGGTCTTTCCCTTTAGGTTTTACCCCAACAATGTTTTCATTAGTTTCGCTCACTCTCGAAATCAAGCATTTTACAGCAGGTTGGAGCAGCCTGTATCTCAGCACAGGAATAAGGTAGGGAAGAATTCTAAGGATCATTTTGACTGCCTCCAGAAGTTAGATCAGATGGCAAATTGGATTTGGTGCTAGGTCTTTCCCTTTAGGTTTTACCCCAACAATGTTTTCATTAGTTTCGCTCACTCTCGAAATCAAGCATTTTACAGCAGGTTGGAGCAGCCTGTATCTCAGCACAGGAATAAGGTAGGGAAGAATTCTAAGGATCATTTTGACTGCCTCCAGAAGTTAGATCAGATGGCAAATTGGATTTGGTGCTAGGTCTTTCCCTTTAGGTTTTACCCCAACGATGTTTTCATTAGTTTCGCTCACTCTCGAAATCAAGCATTTTACAGCAGGTTGGAGCAGCCTGTATCTCAGCACAGGAATAAGGTAGGGAAGAATTCTAAGGATCATTTTGACTGCCTCCAGAAGTTAGATCAGATGGCAAATTGGATTTGGTGCTAGGTCTTTCCCTTTAGGTTTTACCCCAACAATGTTTTCATTAGTTTCGCTCACTCTCGAAATCAAGCATTTTACAGCAGGTTGGAGCAGCCTGTATCTCAGCACAGGAATAAGGTAGGGAAGAATTCTAAGGATCATTTTGACTGCCTCCAGAAGTTAGATCAGATGGCAAATTGGATTTGGTGCTAGGTCTTTCCCTTTAGGTTTTACCCCAACAATGTTTTCATTAGTTTCGCTCACTCTCGAAATCAAGCATTTTACAGCAGGTTGGAGCAGCCTGTATCTCAGCACAGGAATAAGGTAGGGAAGAATTCTAAGGATCATTTTGACTGCCTCCAGAAGTTAGATCAGATGGCAAATTGGATTTGGTGCTAGGTCTTTCCCTTTAGGTTTTACCCCAACAATGTTTTCATTAGTTTCGCTCACTCTCGAAATCAAGCATTTTACAGCAGGTTGGAGCAGCCTGTATCTCAGCACAGGAATAAGGTAGGGAAGAATTCAAATACTCATTTTGACTGCCTCCAGAAGTTAGATCAGATGGCAAATTGGATTTGGTGCTAGGTCTTTCCCTTTAGGTTTTACCCCAACAATGTTTTCATTAGTTTCGCTCACTCTCGAAATCAAGCATTTTACAGCAGGTTGGAGCAGCCTGTATCTCAGCACAGGAATAAGGTAGGGAAGAATTCTAAGGATCATTTTGACTGCCTCCAGAAGTTAGATCAGATGGCAAATTGGATTTGGTGCTAGGTCTTTCCCTTTAGGTTTTACCCCAACAATGTTTTCATTAGTTTCGCTCACTCTCGAAATCAAGCATTTTACAGCAGGTTGGAGCAGCCTGTATCTCAGCACAGGAATAAGGTAGGGAAGAATTCTAAGGATCATTTTGACTGCCTCCAGAAGTTAGATCAGATGGCAAATTGGATTTGGTGCTAGGTCTTTCCCTTTAGGTTTTACCCCAACAATGTTTTCATTAGTTTCGCTCACTCTCGAAATCAAGCATTTTACAGCAGGTTGGAGCAGCCTGTATCTCAGCACAGGAATAAGGTAGGGAAGAATTCTAAGGATCATTTTGACTGCCTCCAGAAGTTAGATCAGATGGCAAATTGGATTTGGTGCTAGGTCTTTCCCTTTAGGTTTTACCCCAACAATGTTTTCATTAGTTTCGCTCACTCTCGAAATCAAGCATTTTACAGCAGGTTGGAGCAGCCTGTATCTCAGCACAGGAATAAGGTAGGGAAGAATTCTAAGGATCATTTTGACTGCCTCCAGAAGTTAGATCAGATGGCAAATTGGATTTGGTGCTAGGTCTTTCCCTTTAGGTTTTACCCCAACAATGTTTTCATTAGTTTCGCTCACTCTCGAAATCAAGCATTTTACAGCAGGTTGGAGCAGCCTGTATCTCAGCACAGGAATAAGGTAGGGAAGAATTCAAATACTCATTTTGACTGCCTCCAGAAGTTAGATCAGATGGCAAATTGGATTTGGTGCTAGGTCTTTCCCTTTAGGTTTTACCCCAACAATGTTTTCATTAGTTTCGCTCACTCTCGAAATCAAGCATTTTACAGCAGGTTGGAGCAGCCTGTATCTCAGCACAGGAATAAGGTAGGGAAGAATTCAAATACTCATTTTGACTGCCTCCAGAAGTTAGATCAGATGGCAAATTGGATTTGGTGCTAGGTCTTTCCCTTTAGGTTTTACCCCAACAATGTTTTCATTAGTTTCGCTCACTCTTGAAATCAAGCATTTTACAGCAGGTTGGAGCAGCCTGTATCTCAGCACAGGAATAAGGTAGGGAAGAATTCTAAGGATCATTTTGACTGCCTCCAGAAGTTAGATCAGATGGCAAATTGGATTTGGTGCTAGGTCTTTCCCTTTAGGTTTTACCCCAACAATGTTTTCATTAGTTTCGCTCACTCTCGAAATCAAGCATTTTACAGCAGGTTGGAGCAGCCTGTATCTCAGCACAGGAATAAGGTAGGGAAGAATTCAAATACTCATTTTGACTGCCTCCAGAAGTTAGATCCGATGGCAAATTGGATTTGGTGCTAGGTCTTTCCCTTTAGGTTTTACCCCAGCGATGTTTTCATTAGTTTCGCTCACTCTCGAAATCAAGCATTTTACAGCAGGTTGGAGCAGCCTGTATCTCAGCACAGGAATAAGGTAGGGAAGAATTCTAAGGATCATTTTGACTGCCTCCAGAAGTTAGATCAGATGGCAAATTGGATTTGGTGCTAGGTCTTTCCCTTTAGGTTTTACCCCAACAATGTTTTCATTAGTTTCGCTCACTCTCGAAATCAAGTATTTTACAGCAGGTTGGAGCAGCCTGTATCTCAGCACAGGAATAAGGTAGGGAAGAATTCTAAGGATCATTTTGACTGCCTCCAGAAGTTAGATCAGATGGCAAATTGGATTTGGTGCTAGGTCTTTCCCTTTAGGTTTTACCCCAACAATGTTTTCATTAGTTTCGCTCACTCTCGAAATCAAGCATTTTACAGCAGGTTGGAGCAGCCTGTATCTCAGCACAGGAATAAGGTAGGGAAGAATTCAAATACTCATTTTGACTGCCTCCAGAAGTTAGATCAGATGGCAAATTGGATTTGGTGCTAGGTCTTTCCCTTTAGGTTTTACCCCAACAATGTTTTCATTAGTTTCGCTCACTCTCGAAATCAAGCATTTTACAGCAGGTTGGAGCAGCCTGTATCTCAGCACAGGAATAAGGTAGGGAAGAATTCTAAGGATCATTTTGACTGCCTCCAGAAGTTAGATCAGATGGCAAATTGGATTTGGTGCTAGGTCTTTCCCTTTAGGTTTTACCCCAACAATGTTTTCATTAGTTTCGCTCACTCTCGAAATCAAGCATTTTACAGCAGGTTGGAGCAGCCTGTATCTCAGCACAGGAATAAGGTAGGGAAGAATTCTAAGGATCATTTTGACTGCCTCCAGAAGTTAGATCAGATGGCAAATTGGATTTGGTGCTAGGTCTTTCCCTTTAGGTTTTACCCCAACAATGTTTTCATTAGTTTCGCTCACTCTCGAAATCAAGCATTTTACAGCAGGTTGGAGCAGCCTGTATCTCAGCACAGGAATAAGGTAGGGAAGAATTCAAATACTCATTTTGACTGCCTCCAGAAGTTAGATCAGATGGCAAATTGGATTTGGTGCTAGGTCTTTCCCTTTAGGTTTTACCCCAACAATGTTTTCATTAGTTTCGCTCACTCTCGAAATCAAGCATTTTACAGCAGGTTGGAGCAGCCTGTATCTCAGCACAGGAATAAGGTAGGGAAGAATTCTAAGGATCATTTTGACTGCCTCCAGAAGTTAGATCAGATGGCAAATTGGATTTGGTGCTAGGTCTTTCCCTTTAGGTTTTACCCCAACAATGTTTTCATTAGTTTCGCTCACTCTCGAAATCAAGCATTTTACAGCAGGTTGGAGCAGCCTGTATCTCAGCACAGGAATAAGGTAGGGAAGAATTCTAAGGATCATTTTGACTGCCTCCAGAAGTTAGATCAGATGGCAAATTGGATTTGGTGCTAGGTCTTTCCCTTTAGGTTTTACCCCAACAATGTTTTCATTAGTTTCGCTCACTCTCGAAATCAAGCATTTTACAGCAGGTTGGAGCAGCCTGTATCTCAGCACAGGAATAAGGTAGGGAAGAATTCTAAGGATCATTTTGACTGCCTCCAGAAGTTAGATCAGATGGCAAATTGGATTTGGTGCTAGGTCTTTCCCTTTAGGTTTTACCCCAACAATGTTTTCATTAGTTTCGCTCACTCTCGAAATCAAGCATTTTACAGCAGGTTGGAGCAGCCTGTATCTCAGCACAGGAATAAGGTAGGGAAGAATTCTAAGGATCATTTTGACTGCCTCCAGAAGTTAGATCAGATGGCAAATTGGATTTGGTGCTAGGTCTTTCCCTTTAGGTTTTACCCCAACAATGTTTTCATTAGTTTCGCTCACTCTCGAAATCAAGCATTTTACAGCAGGTTGGAGCAGCCTGTATCTCAGCACAGGAATAAGGTAGGGAAGAATTCTAAGGATCATTTTGACTGCCTCCAGAAGTTAGATCAGATGGCAAATTGGATTTGGTGCTAGGTCTTTCCCTTTAGGTTTTACCCCAACAATGTTTTCATTAGTTTCGCTCACTCTCGAAATCAAGCATTTTACAGCAGGTTGGAGCAGCCTGTATCTCAGCACAGGAATAAGGTAGGGAAGAATTCAAATACTCATTTTGACTGCCTCCAGAAGTTAGATCAGATGGCAAATTGGATTTGGTGCTAGGTCTTTCCCTTTAGGTTTTACCCCAACAATGTTTTCATTAGTTTCGCTCACTCTCGAAATCAAGCATTTTACAGCAGGTTGGAGCAGCCTGTATCTCAGCACAGGAATAAGGTAGGGAAGAATTCAAATACTCATTTTGACTGCCTCCAGAAGTTAGATCAGATGGCAAATTGGATTTGGTGCTAGGTCTTTCCCTTTAGGTTTTACCCCAACAATGTTTTCATTAGTTTCGCTCACTCTTGAAATCAAGCATTTTACAGCAGGTTGGAGCAGCCTGTATCTCAGCACAGGAATAAGGTAGGGAAGAATTCTAAGGATCATTTTGACTGCCTCCAGAAGTTAGATCAGATGGCAAATTGGATTTGGTGCTAGGTCTTTCCCTTTAGGTTTTACCCCAACAATGTTTTCATTAGTTTCGCTCACTCTCGAAATCAAGCATTTTACAGCAGGTTGGAGCAGCCTGTATCTCAGCACAGGAATAAGGTAGGGAAGAATTCAAATACTCATTTTGACTGCCTCCAGAAGTTAGATCCGATGGCAAATTGGATTTGGTGCTAGGTCTTTCCCTTTAGGTTTTACCCCAGCGATGTTTTCATTAGTTTCGCTCACTCTCGAAATCAAGCATTTTACAGCAGGTTGGAGCAGCCTGTATCTCAGCACAGGAATAAGGTAGGGAAGAATTCTAAGGATCATTTTGACTGCCTCCAGAAGTTAGATCAGATGGCAAATTGGATTTGGTGCTAGGTCTTTCCCTTTAGGTTTTACCCCAACAATGTTTTCATTAGTTTCGCTCACTCTCGAAATCAAGCATTTTACAGCAGGTTGGAGCAGCCTGTATCTCAGCACAGGAATAAGGTAGGGAAGAATTCTAAGGATCATTTTGACTGCCTCCAGAAGTTAGATCAGATGGCAAATTGGATTTGGTGCTAGGTCTTTCCCTTTAGGTTTTACCCCAACAATGTTTTCATTAGTTTCGCTCACTCTCGAAATCAAGCATTTTACAGCAGGTTGGAGCAGCCTGTATCTCAGCACAGGAATAAGGTAGGGAAGAATTCAAATACTCATTTTGACTGCCTCCAGAAGTTAGATCAGATGGCAAATTGGATTTGGTGCTAGGTCTTTCCCTTTAGGTTTTACCCCAACAATGTTTTCATTAGTTTCGCTCACTCTCGAAATCAAGCATTTTACAGCAGGTTGGAGCAGCCTGTATCTCAGCACAGGAATAAGGTAGGGAAGAATTCTAAGGATCATTTTGACTGCCTCCAGAAGTTAGATCAGATGGCAAATTGGATTTGGTGCTAGGTCTTTCCCTTTAGGTTTTACCCCAACAATGTTTTCATTAGTTTCGCTCACTCTCGAAATCAAGCATTTTACAGCAGGTTGGAGCAGCCTGTATCTCAGCACAGGAATAAGGTAGGGAAGAATTCAAATACTCATTTTGACTGCCTCCAGAAGTTAGATCAGATGGCAAATTGGATTTGGTGCTAGGTCTTTCCCTTTAGGTTTTACCCCAACAATGTTTTCATTAGTTTCGCTCACTCTCGAAATCAAGCATTTTACAGCAGGTTGGAGCAGCCTGTATCTCAGCACAGGAATAAGGTAGGGAAGAATTCAAATACTCATTTTGACTGCCTCCAGAAGTTAGATCAGATGGCAAATTGGATTTGGTGCTAGGTCTTTCCCTTTAGGTTTTACCCCAACAATGTTTTCATTAGTTTCGCTCACTCTCGAAATCAAGCATTTTACAGCAGGTTGGAGCAGCCTGTATCTCAGCACAGGAATAAGGTAGGGAAGAATTCTAAGGATCATTTTGACTGCCTCCAGAAGTTAGATCAGATGGCAAATTGGATTTGGTGCTAGGTCTTTCCCTTTAGGTTTTACCCCAACAATGTTTTCATTAGTTTCGCTCACTCTCGAAATCAAGCATTTTACAGCAGGTTGGAGCAGCCTGTATCTCAGCACAGGAATAAGGTAGGGAAGAATTCTAAGGATCATTTTGACTGCCTCCAGAAGTTAGATCAGATGGCAAATTGGATTTGGTGCTAGGTCTTTCCCTTTAGGTTTTACCCCAACAATGTTTTCATTAGTTTCGCTCACTCTCGAAATCAAGCATTTTACAGCAGGTTGGAGCAGCCTGTATCTCAGCACAGGAATAAGGTAGGGAAGAATTCTAAGGATCATTTTGACTGCCTCCAGAAGTTAGATCAGATGGCAAATTGGATTTGGTGCTAGGTCTTTCCCTTTAGGTTTTACCCCAACAATGTTTTCATTAGTTTCGCTCACTCTCGAAATCAAGCATTTTACAGCAGGTTGGAGCAGCCTGTATCTCAGCACAGGAATAAGGTAGGGAAGAATTCTAAGGATCATTTTGACTGCCTCCAGAAGTTAGATCAGATGGCAAATTGGATTTGGTGCTAGGTCTTTCCCTTTAGGTTTTACCCCAACAATGTTTTCATTAGTTTCGCTCACTCTCGAAATCAAGCATTTTACAGCAGGTTGGAGCAGCCTGTATCTCAGCACAGGAATAAGGTAGGGAAGAATTCTAAGGATCATTTTGACTGCCTCCAGAAGTTAGATCAGATGGCAAATTGGATTTGGTGCTAGGTCTTTCCCTTTAGGTTTTACCCCAACAATGTTTTCATTAGTTTCGCTCACTCTCGAAATCAAGCATTTTACAGCAGGTTGGAGCAGCCTGTATCTCAGCACAGGAATAAGGTAGGGAAGAATTCTAAGGATCATTTTGACTGCCTCCAGAAGTTAGATCAGATGGCAAATTGGATTTGGTGCTAGGTCTTTCCCTTTAGGTTTTACCCCAACAATGTTTTCATTAGTTTCGCTCACTCTTGAAATCAAGCATTTTACAGCAGGTTGGAGCAGCCTGTATCTCAGCACAGGAATAAGGTAGGGAAGAATTCTAAGGATCATTTTGACTGCCTCCAGAAGTTAGATCAGATGGCAAATTGGATTTGGTGCTAGGTCTTTCCCTTTAGGTTTTACCCCAACAATGTTTTCATTAGTTTCGCTCACTCTCGAAATCAAGCATTTTACAGCAGGTTGGAGCAGCCTGTATCTCAGCACAGGAATAAGGTAGGGAAGAATTCAAATACTCATTTTGACTGCCTCCAGAAGTTAGATCAGATGGCAAATTGGATTTGGTGCTAGGTCTTTCCCTTTAGGTTTTACCCCAACAATGTTTTCATTAGTTTCGCTCACTCTCGAAATCAAGCATTTTACAGCAGGTTGGAGCAGCCTGTATCTCAGCACAGGAATAAGGTAGGGAAGAATTCTAAGGATCATTTTGACTGCCTCCAGAAGTTAGATCAGATGGCAAATTGGATTTGGTGCTAGGTCTTTCCCTTTAGGTTTTACCCCAACAATGTTTTCATTAGTTTCGCTCACTCTCGAAATCAAGCATTTTACAGCAGGTTGGAGCAGCCTGTATCTCAGCACAGGAATAAGGTAGGGAAGAATTCAAATACTCATTTTGACTGCCTCCAGAAGTTAGATCAGATGGCAAATTGGATTTGGTGCTAGGTCTTTCCCTTTAGGTTTTACCCCAACAATGTTTTCATTAGTTTCGCTCACTCTCGAAATCAAGCATTTTACAGCAGGTTGGAGCAGCCTGTATCTCAGCACAGGAATAAGGTAGGGAAGAATTCAAATACTCATTTTGACTGCCTCCAGAAGTTAGATCAGATGGCAAATTGGATTTGGTGCTAGGTCTTTCCCTTTAGGTTTTACCCCAACAATGTTTTCATTAGTTTCGCTCACTCTCGAAATCAAGCATTTTACAGCAGGTTGGAGCAGCCTGTATCTCAGCACAGGAATAAGGTAGGGAAGAATTCAAATACTCATTTTGACTGCCTCCAGAAGTTAGATCAGATGGCAAATTGGATTTGGTGCTAGGTCTTTCCCTTTAGGTTTTACCCCAACAATGTTTTCATTAGTTTCGCTCACTCTCGAAATCAAGCATTTTACAGCAGGTTGGAGCAGCCTGTATCTCAGCACAGGAATAAGGTAGGGAAGAATTCAAATACTCATTTTGACTGCCTCCAGAAGTTAGATCAGATGGCAAATTGGATTTGGTGCTAGGTCTTTCCCTTTAGGTTTTACCCCAACAATGTTTTCATTAGTTTCGCTCACTCTCGAAATCAAGCATTTTACAGCAGGTTGGAGCAGCCTGTATCTCAGCACAGGAATAAGGTAGGGAAGAATTCAAATACTCATTTTGACTGCCTCCAGAAGTTAGATCAGATGGCAAATTGGATTTGGTGCTAGGTCTTTCCCTTTAGGTTTTACCCCAACAATGTTTTCATTAGTTTCGCTCACTCTCGAAATCAAGCATTTTACAGCAGGTTGGAGCAGCCTGTATCTCAGCACAGGAATAAGGTAGGGAAGAATTCAAATACTCATTTTGACTGCCTCCAGAAGTTAGATCAGATGGCAAATTGGATTTGGTGCTAGGTCTTTCCCTTTAGGTTTTACCCCAACAATGTTTTCATTAGTTTCGCTCACTCTCGAAATCAAGCATTTTACAGCAGGTTGGAGCAGCCTGTATCTCAGCACAGGAATAAGGTAGGGAAGAATTCTAAGGATCATTTTGACTGCCTCCAGAAGTTAGATCAGATGGCAAATTGGATTTGGTGCTAGGTCTTTCCCTTTAGGTTTTACCCCAACAATGTTTTCATTAGTTTCGCTCACTCTCGAAATCAAGCATTTTACAGCAGGTTGGAGCAGCCTGTATCTCAGCACAGGAATAAGGTAGGGAAGAATTCTAAGGATCATTTTGACTGCCTCCAGAAGTTAGATCAGATGGCAAATTGGATTTGGTGCTAGGTCTTTCCCTTTAGGTTTTACCCCAACAATGTTTTCATTAGTTTCGCTCACTCTCGAAATCAAGCATTTTACAGCAGTTTGGAGCAGCCTGTATCTCAGCACAGGAATAAGGTAGGGAAGAATTCTAAGGATCATTTTGACTGCCTCCAGAAGTTAGATCAGATGGCAAATTGGATTTGGTGCTAGGTCTTTCCCTTTAGGTTTTACCCCAACAATGTTTTCATTAGTTTCGCTCACTCTCGAAATCAAGCATTTTACAGCAGGTTGGAGCAGCCTGTATCTCAGCACAGGAACAAGGTAGGGAAGAATTCTAAGGATCATTTTGACTGCCTCCAGAAGTTAGATCAGATGGCAAATTGGATTTGGTGCTAGGTCTTTCCCTTTAGGTTTTACCCCAACAATGTTTTCATTAGTTTCGCTCACTCTCGAAATCAAGCATTTTACAGCAGGTTGGAGCAGCCTGTATCTCAGCACAGGAATAAGGTAGGGAAGAATTCAAATACTCATTTTGACTGCCTCCAGAAGTTAGATCAGATGGCAAATTGGATTTGGTGCTAGGTCTTTCCCTTTAGGTTTTACCCCAACAATGTTTTCATTAGTTTCGCTCACTCTCGAAATCAAGCATTTTACAGCAGGTTGGAGCAGCCTGTATCTCAGCACAGGAATAAGGTAGGGAAGAATTCAAATACTCATTTTGACTGCCTCCAGAAGTTAGATCAGATGGCAAATTGGATTTGGTGCTAGGTCTTTCCCTTTAGGTTTTACCCCAACAATGTTTTCATTAGTTTCGCTCACTCTCGAAATCAAGCATTTTACAGCAGGTTGGAGCAGCCTGTATCTCAGCACAGGAATAAGGTAGGGAAGAATTCTAAGGATCATTTTGACTGCCTCCAGAAGTTAGATCAGATGGCAAATTGGATTTGGTGCTAGGTCTTTCCCTTTAGGTTTTACCCCAACAATGTTTTCATTAGTTTCGCTCACTCTCGAAATCAAGCATTTTACAGCAGGTTGGAGCAGCCTGTATCTCAGCACAGGAATAAGGTAGGGAAGAATTCAAATACTCATTTTGACTGCCTCCAGAAGTTAGATCAGATGGCAAATTGGATTTGGTGCTAGGTCTTTCCCTTTAGGTTTTACCCCAACAATGTTTTCATTAGTTTCGCTCACTCTCGAAATCAAGCATTTTACAGCAGGTTGGAGCAGCCTGTATCTCAGCACAGGAATAAGGTAGGGAAGAATTCAAATACTCATTTTGACTGCCTCCAGAAGTTAGATCAGATGGCAAATTGGATTTGGTGCTAGGTCTTTCCCTTTAGGTTTTACCCCAACAATGTTTTCATTAGTTTCGCTCACTCTCGAAATCAAGCATTTTACAGCAGGTTGGAGCAGCCTGTATCTCAGCACAGGAATAAGGTAGGGAAGAATTCTAAGGATCATTTTGACTGCCTCCAGAAGTTAGATCAGATGGCAAATTGGATTTGGTGCTAGGTCTTTCCCTTTAGGTTTTACCCCAACAATGTTTTCATTAGTTTCGCTCACTCTCGAAATCAAGCATTTTACAGCAGGTTGGAGCAGCCTGTATCTCAGCACAGGAATAAGGTAGGGAAGAATTCTAAGGATCATTTTGACTGCCTCCAGAAGTTAGATCAGATGGCAAATTGGATTTGGTGCTAGGTCTTTCCCTTTAGGTTTTACCCCAACAATGTTTTCATTAGTTTCGCTCACTCTCGAAATCAAGCATTTTACAGCAGGTTGGAGCAGCCTGTATCTCAGCACAGGAATAAGGTAGGGAAGAATTCAAATACTCATTTTGACTGCCTCCAGAAGTTAGATCAGATGGCAAATTGGATTTGGTGCTAGGTCTTTCCCTTTAGGTTTTACCCCAACAATGTTTTCATTAGTTTCGCTCACTCTCGAAATCAAGCATTTTACAGCAGGTTGGAGCAGCCTGTATCTCAGCACAGGAATAAGGTAGGGAAGAATTCTAAGGATCATTTTGACTGCCTCCAGAAGTTAGATCAGATGGCAAATTGGATTTGGTGCTAGGTCTTTCCCTTTAGGTTTTACCCCAACAATGTTTTCATTAGTTTCGCTCACTCTCGAAATCAAGCATTTTACAGCAGGTTGGAGCAGCCTGTATCTCAGCACAGGAATAAGGTAGGGAAGAATTCTAAGGATCATTTTGACTGCCTCCAGAAGTTAGATCAGATGGCAAATTGGATTTGGTGCTAGGTCTTTCCCTTTAGGTTTTACCCCAACAATGTTTTCATTAGTTTCGCTCACTCTCGAAATCAAGCATTTTACAGCAGGTTGGAGCAGCCTGTATCTCAGCACAGGAATAAGGTAGGGAAGAATTCTAAGGATCATTTTGACTGCCTCCAGAAGTTAGATCAGATGGCAAATTGGATTTGGTGCTAGGTCTTTCCCTTTAGGTTTTACCCCAACAATGTTTTCATTAGTTTCGCTCACTCTCGAAATCAAGCATTTTACAGCAGGTTGGAGCAGCCTGTATCTCAGCACAGGAATAAGGTAGGGAAGAATTCAAATACTCATTTTGACTGCCTCCAGAAGTTAGATCAGATGGCAAATTGGATTTGGTGCTAGGTCTTTCCCTTTAGGTTTTACCCCAACAATGTTTTCATTAGTTTCGCTCACTCTCGAAATCAAGCATTTTACAGCAGGTTGGAGCAGCCTGTATCTCAGCACAGGAATAAGGTAGGGAAGAATTCAAATACTCATTTTGACTGCCTCCAGAAGTTAGATCAGATGGCAAATTGGATTTGGTGCTAGGTCTTTCCCTTTAGGTTTTACCCCAACAATGTTTTCATTAGTTTCGCTCACTCTTGAAATCAAGCATTTTACAGCAGGTTGGAGCAGCCTGTATCTCAGCACAGGAATAAGGTAGGGAAGAATTCTAAGGATCATTTTGACTGCCTCCAGAAGTTAGATCAGATGGCAAATTGGATTTGGTGCTAGGTCTTTCCCTTTAGGTTTTACCCCAACAATGTTTTCATTAGTTTCGCTCACTCTCGAAATCAAGCATTTTACAGCAGGTTGGAGCAGCCTGTATCTCAGCACAGGAATAAGGTAGGGAAGAATTCAAATACTCATTTTGACTGCCTCCAGAAGTTAGATCCGATGGCAAATTGGATTTGGTGCTAGGTCTTTCCCTTTAGGTTTTACCCCAGCGATGTTTTCATTAGTTTCGCTCACTCTCGAAATCAAGCATTTTACAGCAGGTTGGAGCAGCCTGTATCTCAGCACAGGAATAAGGTAGGGAAGAATTCTAAGGATCATTTTGACTGCCTCCAGAAGTTAGATCAGATGGCAAATTGGATTTGGTGCTGGGTCTTTCCCTTTAGGTTTTACCCCAACAATGTTTTCATTAGTTTCGCTCACTCTCGAAATCAAGTATTTTACAGCAGGTTGGAGCAGCCTGTATCTCAGCACAGGAATAAGGTAGGGAAGAATTCTAAGGATCATTTTGACTGCCTCCAGAAGTTAGATCAGATGGCAAATTGGATTTGGTGCTAGGTCTTTCCCTTTAGGTTTTACCCCAACAATGTTTTCATTAGTTTCGCTCACTCTCGAAATCAAGCATTTTACAGCAGGTTGGAGCAGCCTGTATCTCAGCACAGGAATAAGGTAGGGAAGAATTCAAATACTCATTTTGACTGCCTCCAGAAGTTAGATCAGATGGCAAATTGGATTTGGTGCTAGGTCTTTCCCTTTAGGTTTTACCCCAACAATGTTTTCATTAGTTTCGCTCACTCTCGAAATCAAGCATTTTACAGCAGGTTGGAGCAGCCTGTATCTCAGCACAGGAATAAGGTAGGGAAGAATTCTAAGGATCATTTTGACTGCCTCCAGAAGTTAGATCAGATGGCAAATTGGATTTGGTGCTAGGTCTTTCCCTTTAGGTTTTACCCCAACAATGTTTTCATTAGTTTCGCTCACTCTCGAAATCAAGCATTTTACAGCAGGTTGGAGCAGCCTGTATCTCAGCACAGGAATAAGGTAGGGAAGAATTCAAATACTCATTTTGACTGCCTCCAGAAGTTAGATCAGATGGCAAATTGGATTTGGTGCTAGGTCTTTCCCTTTAGGTTTTACCCCAACAATGTTTTCATTAGTTTCGCTCACTCTCGAAATCAAGCATTTTACAGCAGGTTGGAGCAGCCTGTATCTCAGCACAGGAATAAGGTAGGGAAGAATTCAAATACTCATTTTGACTGCCTCCAGAAGTTAGATCAGATGGCAAATTGGATTTGGTGCTAGGTCTTTCCCTTTAGGTTTTACCCCAACAATGTTTTCATTAGTTTCGCTCACTCTCGAAATCAAGCATTTTACAGCAGGTTGGAGCAGCCTGTATCTCAGCACAGGAATAAGGTAGGGAAGAATTCTAAGGATCATTTTGACTGCCTCCAGAAGTTAGATCAGATGGCAAATTGGATTTGGTGCTAGGTCTTTCCCTTTAGGTTTTACCCCAACAATGTTTTCATTAGTTTCGCTCACTCTCGAAATCAAGCATTTTACAGCAGGTTGGAGCAGCCTGTATCTCAGCACAGGAATAAGGTAGGGAAGAATTCTAAGGATCATTTTGACTGCCTCCAGAAGTTAGATCAGATGGCAAATTGGATTTGGTGCTAGGTCTTTCCCTTTAGGTTTTACCCCAACAATGTTTTCATTAGTTTCGCTCACTCTCGAAATCAAGCATTTTACAGCAGGTTGGAGCAGCCTGTATCTCAGCACAGGAATAAGGTAGGGAAGAATTCTAAGGATCATTTTGACTGCCTCCAGAAGTTAGATCAGATGGCAAATTGGATTTGGTGCTAGGTCTTTCCCTTTAGGTTTTACCCCAACAATGTTTTCATTAGTTTCGCTCACTCTCGAAATCAAGCATTTTACAGCAGGTTGGAGCAGCCTGTATCTCAGCACAGGAATAAGGTAGGGAAGAATTCTAAGGATCATTTTGACTGCCTCCAGAAGTTAGATCAGATGGCAAATTGGATTTGGTGCTAGGTCTTTCCCCTTTAGGTTTTTACCCCAACAATGTTTTCATTAGTTTCGCTCACTCTCGAAATCAAGCATTTTACAGCAGGTTGGAGCAGCCTGTATCTCAGCACAGGAATAAGGTAGGGAAGAATTCTAAGGATCATTTTGACTGCCTCCAGAAGTTAGATCAGATGGCAAATTGGATTTGGTGCTAGGTCTTTCCCTTTAGGTTTTACCCCAACAATGTTTTCATTAGTTTCGCTCACTCTCGAAATCAAGCATTTTACAGCAGGTTGGAGCAGCCTGTATCTCAGCACAGGAATAAGGTAGGGAAGAATTCTAAGGATCATTTTGACTGCCTCCAGAAGTTAGATCAGATGGCAAATTGGATTTGGTGCTAGGTCTTTCCCTTTAGGTTTTACCCCAACAATGTTTTCATTAGTTTCGCTCACTCTCGAAATCAAGCATTTTACAGCAGGTTGGAGCAGCCTGTATCTCAGCACAGGAATAAGGTAGGGAAGAATTCTAAGGATCATTTTGACTGCCTCCAGAAGTTAGATCAGATGGCAAATTGGATTTGGTGCTAGGTCTTTCCCTTTAGGTTTTACCCCAACAATGTTTTCATTAGTTTCGCTCACTCTTGAAATCAAGCATTTTACAGCAGGTTGGAGCAGCCTGTATCTCAGCACAGGAATAAGGTAGGGAAGAATTCTAAGGATCATTTTGACTGCCTCCAGAAGTTAGATCAGATGGCAAATTGGATTTGGTGCTAGGTCTTTCCCTTTAGGTTTTACCCCAACAATGTTTTCATTAGTTTCGCTCACTCTCGAAATCAAGCATTTTACAGCAGGTTGGAGCAGCCTGTATCTCAGCACAGGAATAAGGTAGGGAAGAATTCAAATACTCATTTTGACTGCCTCCAGAAGTTAGATCAGATGGCAAATTGGATTTGGTGCTAGGTCTTTCCCTTTAGGTTTTACCCCCAACAATGTTTTCATTAGTTTCGCTCACTCTCGAAATCAAGCATTTTACAGCAGGTTGGAGCAGCCTGTATCTCAGCACAGGAATAAGGTAGGGAAGAATTCTAAGGATCATTTTGACTGCCTCCAGAAGTTAGATCAGATGGCAAATTGGATTTGGTGCTAGGTCTTTCCCTTTAGGTTTTACCCCAACAATGTTTTCATTAGTTTCGCTCACTCTCGAAATCAAGCATTTTACAGCAGGTTGGAGCAGCCTGTATCTCAGCACAGGAATAAGGTAGGGAAGAATTCAAATACTCATTTTGACTGCCTCCAGAAGTTAGATCAGATGGCAAATTGGATTTGGTGCTAGGTCTTTCCCTTTAGGTTTTACCCCAACAATGTTTTCATTAGTTTCGCTCACTCTCGAAATCAAGCATTTTACAGCAGGTTGGAGCAGCCTGTATCTCAGCACAGGAATAAGGTAGGGAAGAATTCAAATACTCATTTTGACTGCCTCCAGAAGTTAGATCAGATGGCAAATTGGATTTGGTGCTAGGTCTTTCCCTTTAGGTTTTACCCCAACAATGTTTTCATTAGTTTCGCTCACTCTCGAAATCAAGCATTTTACAGCAGGTTGGAGCAGCCTGTATCTCAGCACAGGAATAAGGTAGGGAAGAATTCAAATACTCATTTTGACTGCCTCCAGAAGTTAGATCAGATGGCAAATTGGATTTGGTGCTAGGTCTTTCCCTTTAGGTTTTACCCCAACAATGTTTTCATTAGTTTCGCTCACTCTCGAAATCAAGCATTTTACAGCAGGTTGGAGCAGCCTGTATCTCAGCACAGGAATAAGGTAGGGAAGAATTCAAATACTCATTTTGACTGCCTCCAGAAGTTAGATCAGATGGCAAATTGGATTTGGTGCTAGGTCTTTCCCTTTAGGTTTTACCCCAACAATGTTTTCATTAGTTTCGCTCACTCTCGAAATCAAGCATTTTACAGCAGGTTGGAGCAGCCTGTATCTCAGCACAGGAATAAGGTAGGGAAGAATTCAAATACTCATTTTGACTGCCTCCAGAAGTTAGATCAGATGGCAAATTGGATTTGGTGCTAGGTCTTTCCCTTTAGGTTTTACCCCAACAATGTTTTCATTAGTTTCGCTCACTCTCGAAATCAAGCATTTTACAGCAGGTTGGAGCAGCCTGTATCTCAGCACAGGAATAAGGTAGGGAAGAATTCAAATACTCATTTTGACTGCCTCCAGAAGTTAGATCAGATGGCAAATTGGATTTGGTGCTAGGTCTTTCCCTTTAGGTTTTACCCCAACAATGTTTTCATTAGTTTCGCTCACTCTCGAAATCAAGCATTTTACAGCAGGTTGGAGCAGCCTGTATCTCAGCACAGGAATAAGGTAGGGAAGAATTCTAAGGATCATTTTGACTGCCTCCAGAAGTTAGATCAGATGGCAAATTGGATTTGGTGCTAGGTCTTTCCCTTTAGGTTTTACCCCAACAATGTTTTCATTAGTTTCGCTCACTCTCGAAATCAAGCATTTTACAGCAGGTTGGAGCAGCCTGTATCTCAGCACAGGAATAAGGTAGGGAAGAATTCTAAGGATCATTTTGACTGCCTCCAGAAGTTAGATCAGATGGCAAATTGGATTTGGTGCTAGGTCTTTCCCTTTAGGTTTTACCCCAACAATGTTTTCATTAGTTTCGCTCACTCTTGAAATCAAGCATTTTACAGCAGGTTGGAGCAGCCTGTATCTCAGCACAGGAATAAGGTAGGGAAGAATTCTAAGGATCATTTTGACTGCCTCCAGAAGTTAGATCAGATGGCAAATTGGATTTGGTGCTAGGTCTTTCCCTTTAGGTTTTACCCCAACAATGTTTTCATTAGTTTCGCTCACTCTCGAAATCAAGCATTTTACAGCAGGTTGGAGCAGCCTGTATCTCAGCACAGGAATAAGGTAGGGAAGAATTCAAATACTCATTTTGACTGCCTCCAGAAGTTAGATCAGATGGCAAATTGGATTTGGTGCTAGGTCTTTCCCTTTAGGTTTTACCCCAACAATGTTTTCATTAGTTTCGCTCACTCTCGAAATCAAGCATTTTACAGCAGGTTGGAGCAGCCTGTATCTCAGCACAGGAATAAGGTAGGGAAGAATTCTAAGGATCATTTTGACTGCCTCCAGAAGTTAGATCAGATGGCAAATTGGATTTGGTGCTAGGTCTTTCCCTTTAGGTTTTACCCCAACAATGTTTTCATTAGTTTCGCTCACTCTCGAAATCAAGCATTTTACAGCAGGTTGGAGCAGCCTGTATCTCAGCACAGGAATAAGGTAGGGAAGAATTCAAATACTCATTTTGACTGCCTCCAGAAGTTAGATCAGATGGCAAATTGGATTTGGTGCTAGGTCTTTCCCTTTAGGTTTTACCCCAACAATGTTTTCATTAGTTTCGCTCACTCTCGAAATCAAGCATTTTACAGCAGGTTGGAGCAGCCTGTATCTCAGCACAGGAATAAGGTAGGGAAGAATTCAAATACTCATTTTGACTGCCTCCAGAAGTTAGATCAGATGGCAAATTGGATTTGGTGCTAGGTCTTTCCCTTTAGGTTTTACCCCAACAATGTTTTCATTAGTTTCGCTCACTCTCGAAATCAAGCATTTTACAGCAGGTTGGAGCAGCCTGTATCTCAGCACAGGAATAAGGTAGGGAAGAATTCAAATACTCATTTTGACTGCCTCCAGAAGTTAGATCAGATGGCAAATTGGATTTGGTGCTAGGTCTTTCCCTTTAGGTTTTACCCCAACAATGTTTTCATTAGTTTCGCTCACTCTCGAAATCAAGCATTTTACAGCAGGTTGGAGCAGCCTGTATCTCAGCACAGGAATAAGGTAGGGAAGAATTCAAATACTCATTTTGACTGCCTCCAGAAGTTAGATCAGATGGCAAATTGGATTTGGTGCTAGGTCTTTCCCTTTAGGTTTTACCCCAACAATGTTTTCATTAGTTTCGCTCACTCTCGAAATCAAGCATTTTACAGCAGGTTGGAGCAGCCTGTATCTCAGCACAGGAATAAGGTAGGGAAGAATTCAAATACTCATTTTGACTGCCTCCAGAAGTTAGATCAGATGGCAAATTGGATTTGGTGCTAGGTCTTTCCCTTTAGGTTTTACCCCAACAATGTTTTCATTAGTTTCGCTCACTCTCGAAATCAAGCATTTTACAGCAGGTTGGAGCAGCCTGTATCTCAGCACAGGAATAAGGTAGGGAAGAATTCAAATACTCATTTTGACTGCCTCCAGAAGTTAGATCAGATGGCAAATTGGATTTGGTGCTAGGTCTTTCCCTTTAGGTTTTACCCCAACAATGTTTTCATTAGTTTCGCTCACTCTCGAAATCAAGCATTTTACAGCAGGTTGGAGCAGCCTGTATCTCAGCACAGGAATAAGGTAGGGAAGAATTCAAATA
>NW_027144966.1:0-29965 GCF_026170545.1 Melanerpes formicivorus
TAAGGATCATTTTGACTGCCTCCAGAAGTTAGATCAGATGGCAAATTGGATTTGGTGCTAGGTCTTTCCCTTTAGGTTTTACCCCAACAATGTTTTCATTAGTTTCGCTCACTCTCGAAATCAAGCATTTTACAGCAGGTTGGAGCAGCCTGTATCTCAGCACAGGAATAAGGTAGGGAAGAATTCTAAGGATCATTTTGACTGCCTCCAGAAGTTAGATCAGATGGCAAATTGGATTTGGTGCTAGGTCTTTCCCTTTAGGTTTTACCCCAACAATGTTTTCATTAGTTTCGCTCACACTCGAAATCAAGCATTTTACAGCAGGTTGGAGCAGCCTGTATCTCAGCACAGGAATAAGGTAGGGAAGAATTCTAAGGATCATTTTGACTGCCTCCAGAAGTTAGATCAGATGGCAAATTGGATTTGGTGCTAGGTCTTTCCCTTTAGGTTTTACCCCAACAATGTTTTCATTAGTTTCGCTCACTCTCGAAATCAAGCATTTTACAGCAGGTTGGAGCAGCCTGTATCTCAGCACAGGAATAAGGTAGGGAAGAATTCTAAGGATCATTTTGACTGCCTCCAGAAGTTAGATCAGATGGCAAATTGGATTTGGTGCTAGGTCTTTCCCTTTAGGTTTTACCCCAGCAATGTTTTCATTAGTTTCGCTCACTCTCGAAATCAAGCATTTTACAGCAGGTTGGAGCAGCCTGTATCTCAGCACAGGAATAAGGTAGGGAAGAATTCTAAGGATCATTTTGACTGCCTCCAGAAGTTAGATCAGATGGCAAATTGGATTTGGTGCTAGGTCTTTCCCTTTAGGTTTTACCCCAACAATGATTTCATTAGTTTCGCTCACTCTCGAAATCAAGCATTTTACAGCAGGTTGGAGCAGCCTGTATCTCAGCACAGGAATAAGGTAGGGAAGAATTCAAATACTCATTTTGACTGCCTCCAGAAGTTAGATCAGATGGCAAATTGGATTTGGTGCTAGGTCTTTCCCTTTAGGTTTTACCCCAACAATGTTTTCATTAGTTTCGCTCACTCTCGAAATCAAGCATTTTACAGCAGGTTGGAGCAGCCTGTATCTCAGCACAGGAATAAGGTAGGGAAGAATTCTAAGGATCATTTTGACTGCCTCCAGAAGTTAGATCAGATGGCAAATTGGATTTGGTGCTAGGTCTTTCCCTTTAGGTTTTTACCCCAACAATGTTTTCATTAGTTTCGCTCACTCTCGAAATCAAGCATTTTACAGCAGGTTGGAGCAGCCTGTATCTCAGCACAGGAATAAGGTAGGGAAGAATTCAAATACTCATTTTGACTGCCTCCAGAAGTTAGATCAGATGGCAAATTGGATTTGGTGCTAGGTCTTTCCCTTTAGGTTTTACCCCAACAATGTTTTCATTAGTTTCGCTCACTCTCGAAATCAAGCATTTTACAGCAGGTTGGAGCAGCCTGTATCTCAGCACAGGAATAAGGTAGGGAAGAATTCTAAGGATCATTTTGACTGCCTCCAGAAGTTAGATCAGATGGCAAATTGGATTTGGTGCTAGGTCTTTCCCTTTAGGTTTTACCCCAACAATGTTTTCATTAGTTTCGCTCACTCTCGAAATCAAGCATTTTACAGCAGGTTGGAGCAGCCTGTATCTCAGCACAGGAATAAGGTAGGGAAGAATTCTAAGGATCATTTTGACTGCCTCCAGAAGTTAGATCAGATGGCAAATTGGATTTGGTGCTAGGTCTTTCCCTTTAGGTTTTACCCCAACAATGTTTTCATTAGTTTCGCTCACTCTCGAAATCAAGCATTTTACAGCAGGTTGGAGCAGCCTGTATCTCAGCACAGGAATAAGGTAGGGAAGAATTCTAAGGATCATTTTGACTGCCTCCAGAAGTTAGATCAGATGGCAAATTGGATTTGGTGCTAGGTCTTTCCCTTTAGGTTTTACCCCAACAATGTTTTCATTAGTTTCGCTCACTCTCGAAATCAAGCATTTTACAGCAGGTTGGAGCAGCCTGTATCTCAGCACAGGAATAAGGTAGGGAAGAATTCTAAGGATCATTTTGACTGCCTCCAGAAGTTAGATCAGATGGCAAATTGGATTTGGTGCTAGGTCTTTCCCTTTAGGTTTTACCCCAACAATGTTTTCATTAGTTTCGCTCACTCTCGAAATCAAGCATTTTACAGCAGGTTGGAGCAGCCTGTATCTCAGCACAGGAATAAGGTAGGGAAGAATTCTAAGGATCATTTTGACTGCCTCCAGAAGTTAGATCAGATGGCAAATTGGATTTGGTGCTAGGTCTTTCCCTTTAGGTTTTACCCCAACAATGTTTTCATTAGTTTCGCTCACTCTCGAAATCAAGCATTTTACAGCAGGTTGGAGCAGCCTGTATCTCAGCACAGGAATAAGGTAGGGAAGAATTCAAATACTCATTTTGACTGCCTCCAGAAGTTAGATCAGATGGCAAATTGGATTTGGTGCTAGGTCTTTCCCTTTAGGTTTTACCCCAACAATGTTTTCATTAGTTTTGCTCACTCTCGAAATCAAGCATTTTACAGCAGGTTGGAGCAGCCTGTATCTCAGCACAGGAATAAGGTAGGGAAGAATTCTAAGGATCATTTTGACTGCCTCCAGAAGTTAGATCAGATGGCAAATTGGATTTGGTGCTAGGTCTTTCCCTTTAGGTTTTACCCCAACAATGTTTTCATTAGTTTCGCTCACTCTCGAAATCAAGCATTTTACAGCAGGTTGGAGCAGCCTGTATCTCAGCACAGGAATAAGGTAGGGAAGAATTCAAATACTCATTTTGACTGCCTCCAGAAGTTAGATCAGATGGCAAATTGGATTTGGTGCTAGGTCTTTCCCTTTAGGTTTTACCCCAACAATGTTTTCATTAGTTTCGCTCACTCTCGAAATCAAGCATTTTACAGCAGGTTGGAGCAGCCTGTATCTCAGCACAGGAATAAGGTAGGGAAGAATTCAAATACTCATTTTGACTGCCTCCAGAAGTTAGATCAGATGGCAAATTGGATTTGGTGCTAGGTCTTTCCCTTTAGGTTTTACCCCAACAATGTTTTCATTAGTTTCGCTCACTCTCGAAATCAAGCATTTTACAGCAGGTTGGAGCAGCCTGTATCTCAGCACAGGAATAAGGTAGGGAAGAATTCTAAGGATCATTTTGACTGCCTCCAGAAGTTAGATCAGATGGCAAATTGGATTTGGTGCTAGGTCTTTCCCTTTAGGTTTTACCCCAACAATGTTTTCATTAGTTTCGCTCACTCTCGAAATCAAGCATTTTACAGCAGGTTGGAGCAGCCTGTATCTCAGCACAGGAATAAGGTAGGGAAGAATTCTAAGGATCATTTTGACTGCCTCCAGAAGTTAGATCAGATGGCAAATTGGATTTGGTGCTAGGTCTTTCCCTTTAGGTTTTACCCCAACAATGTTTTCATTAGTTTCGCTCACTCTCGAAATCAAGCATTTTACAGCAGGTTGGAGCAGCCTGTATCTCAGCACAGGAATAAGGTAGGGAAGAATTCAAATACTCATTTTGACTGCCTCCAGAAGTTAGATCAGATGGCAAATTGGATTTGGTGCTAGGTCTTTCCCTTTAGGTTTTACCCCAACAATGTTTTCATTAGTTTTGCTCACTCTCGAAATCAAGCATTTTACAGCAGGTTGGAGCAGCCTGTATCTCAGCACAGGAATAAGGTAGGGAAGAATTCTAAGGATCATTTTGACTGCCTCCAGAAGTTAGATCAGATGGCAAATTGGATTTGGTGCTAGGTCTTTCCCTTTAGGTTTTACCCCAACAATGTTTTCATTAGTTTCGCTCACTCTCGAAATCAAGCATTTTACAGCAGGTTGGAGCAGCCTGTATCTCAGCACAGGAATAAGGTAGGGAAGAATTCAAATACTCATTTTGACTGCCTCCAGAAGTTAGATCAGATGGCAAATTGGATTTGGTGCTAGGTCTTTCCCTTTAGGTTTTACCCCAACAATGTTTTCATTAGTTTCGCTCGCTCTCGAAATCAAGCATTTTACAGCAGGTTGGAGCAGCCTGTATCTCAGCACAGGAATAAGGTAGGGAAGAATTCAAATACTCATTTTGACTGCCTCCAGAAGTTAGATCAGATGGCAAATTGGATTTGGTGCTAGGTCTTTCCCTTTAGGTTTTACCCCAACAATGTTTTCATTAGTTTCGCTCACTCTCGAAATCAAGCATTTTACAGCAGGTTGGAGCAGCCTGTATCTCAGCACAGGAATAAGGTAGGGAAGAATTCTAAGGATCATTTTGACTGCCTCCAGAAGTTAGATCAGATGGCAAATTGGATTTGGTGCTAGGTCTTTCCCTTTAGGTTTTACCCCAACAATGTTTTCATTAGTTTCGCTCACTCTCGAAATCAAGCATTTTACAGCAGGTTGGAGCAGCCTGTATCTCAGCACAGGAATAAGGTAGGGAAGAATTCTAAGGATCATTTTGACTGCCTCCAGAAGTTAGATCAGATGGCAAATTGGATTTGGTGCTAGGTCTTTCCCTTTAGGTTTTACCCCAACAATGTTTTCATTAGTTTCGCTCACTCTCGAAATCAAGCATTTTACAGCAGGTTGGAGCAGCCTGTATCTCAGCACAGGAATAAGGTAGGGAAGAATTCTAAGGATCATTTTGACTGCCTCCAGAAGTTAGATCAGATGGCAAATTGGATTTGGTGCTAGGTCTTTCCCTTTAGGTTTTACCCCAACAATGTTTTCATTAGTTTCGCTCACTCTCGAAATCAAGCATTTTACAGCAGGTTGGAGCAGCCTGTATCTCAGCACAGGAATAAGGTAGGGAAGAATTCTAAGGATCATTTTGACTGCCTCCAGAAGTTAGATCAGATGGCAAATTGGATTTGGTGCTAGGTCTTTCCCTTTAGGTTTTACCCCAACAATGTTTTCATTAGTTTCGCTCACTCTCGAAATCAAGCATTTTACAGCAGGTTGGAGCAGCCTGTATCTCAGCACAGGAATAAGGTAGGGAAGAATTCTAAGGATCATTTTGACTGCCTCCAGAAGTTAGATCAGATGGCAAATTGGATTTGGTGCTAGGTCTTTCCCTTTAGGTTTTACCCCAACAATGTTTTCATTAGTTTTGCTCACTCTCGAAATCAAGCATTTTACAGCAGGTTGGAGCAGCCTGTATCTCAGCACAGGAATAAGGTAGGGAAGAATTCTAAGGATCATTTTGACTGCCTCCAGAAGTTAGATCAGATGGCAAATTGGATTTGGTGCTAGGTCTTTCCCTTTAGGTTTTACCCCAACAATGTTTTCATTAGTTTCGCTCACTCTCGAAATCAAGCATTTTACAGCAGGTTGGAGCAGCCTGTATCTCAGCACAGGAATAAGGTAGGGAAGAATTCAAATACTCATTTTGACTGCCTCCAGAAGTTAGATCAGATGGCAAATTGGATTTGGTGCTAGGTCTTTCCCTTTAGGTTTTACCCCAACAATGTTTTCATTAGTTTCGCTCACTCTCGAAATCAAGCATTTTACAGCAGGTTGGAGCAGCCTGTATCTCAGCACAGGAATAAGGTAGGGAAGAATTCAAATACTCATTTTGACTGCCTCCAGAAGTTAGATCAGATGGCAAATTGGATTTGGTGCTAGGTCTTTCCCTTTAGGTTTTACCCCAACAATGTTTTCATTAGTTTCGCTCACTCTCGAAATCAAGCATTTTACAGCAGGTTGGAGCAGCCTGTATCTCAGCACAGGAATAAGGTAGGGAAGAATTCTAAGGATCATTTTGACTGCCTCCAGAAGTTAGATCAGATGGCAAATTGGATTTGGTGCTAGGTCTTTCCCTTTAGGTTTTACCCCAACAATGTTTTCATTAGTTTCGCTCACTCTCGAAATCAAGCATTTTACAGCAGGTTGGAGCAGCCTGTATCTCAGCACAGGAATAAGGTAGGGAAGAATTCTAAGGATCATTTTGACTGCCTCCAGAAGTTAGATCAGATGGCAAATTGGATTTGGTGCTAGGTCTTTCCCTTTAGGTTTTACCCCAACAATGTTTTCATTAGTTTCGCTCACTCTCGAAATCAAGCATTTTACAGCAGGTTGGAGCAGCCTGTATCTCAGCACAGGAATAAGGTAGGGAAGAATTCAAATACTCATTTTGACTGCCTCCAGAAGTTAGATCAGATGGCAAATTGGATTTGGTGCTAGGTCTTTCCCTTTAGGTTTTACCCCAACAATGTTTTCATTAGTTTTGCTCACTCTCGAAATCAAGCATTTTACAGCAGGTTGGAGCAGCCTGTATCTCAGCACAGGAATAAGGTAGGGAAGAATTCTAAGGATCATTTTGACTGCCTCCAGAAGTTAGATCAGATGGCAAATTGGATTTGGTGCTAGGTCTTTCCCTTTAGGTTTTACCCCAACAATGTTTTCATTAGTTTCGCTCACTCTCGAAATCAAGCATTTTACAGCAGGTTGGAGCAGCCTGTATCTCAGCACAGGAATAAGGTAGGGAAGAATTCAAATACTCATTTTGACTGCCTCCAGAAGTTAGATCAGATGGCAAATTGGATTTGGTGCTAGGTCTTTCCCTTTAGGTTTTACCCCAACAATGTTTTCATTAGTTTCGCTCGCTCTCGAAATCAAGCATTTTACAGCAGGTTGGAGCAGCCTGTATCTCAGCACAGGAATAAGGTAGGGAAGAATTCAAATACTCATTTTGACTGCCTCCAGAAGTTAGATCAGATGGCAAATTGGATTTGGTGCTAGGTCTTTCCCTTTAGGTTTTACCCCAACAATGTTTTCATTAGTTTCGCTCACTCTCGAAATCAAGCATTTTACAGCAGGTTGGAGCAGCCTGTATCTCAGCACAGGAATAAGGTAGGGAAGAATTCTAAGGATCATTTTGACTGCCTCCAGAAGTTAGATCAGATGGCAAATTGGATTTGGTGCTAGGTCTTTCCCTTTAGGTTTTACCCCAACAATGTTTTCATTAGTTTTGCTCACTCTCGAAATCAAGCATTTTACAGCAGGTTGGAGCAGCCTGTATCTCAGCACAGGAATAAGGTAGGGAAGAATTCTAAGGATCATTTTGACTGCCTCCAGAAGTTAGATCAGATGGCAAATTGGATTTGGTGCTAGGTCTTTCCCTTTAGGTTTTACCCCAACAATGTTTTCATTAGTTTCGCTCACTCTCGAAATCAAGCATTTTACAGCAGGTTGGAGCAGCCTGTATCTCAGCACAGGAATAAGGTAGGGAAGAATTCTAAGGATCATTTTGACTGCCTCCAGAAGTTAGATCAGATGGCAAATTGGATTTGGTGCTAGGTCTTTCCCTTTAGGTTTTACCCCAACAATGTTTTCATTAGTTTCGCTCACTCTCGAAATCAAGCATTTTACAGCAGGTTGGAGCAGCCTGTATCTCAGCACAGGAATAAGGTAGGGAAGAATTCAAATACTCATTTTGACTGCCTCCAGAAGTTAGATCAGATGGCAAATTGGATTTGGTGCTAGGTCTTTCCCTTTAGGTTTTACCCCAACAATGTTTTCATTAGTTTCGCTCACTCTCGAAATCAAGCATTTTACAGCAGGTTGGAGCAGCCTGTATCTCAGCACAGGAATAAGGTAGGGAAGAATTCTAAGGATCATTTTGACTGCCTCCAGAAGTTAGATCAGATGGCAAATTGGATTTGGTGCTAGGTCTTTCCCTTTAGGTTTTACCCCAACAATGTTTTCATTAGTTTCGCTCACTCTCGAAATCAAGCATTTTACAGCAGGTTGGAGCAGCCTGTATCTCAGCACAGGAATAAGGTAGGGAAGAATTCAAATACTCATTTTGACTGCCTCCAGAAGTTAGATCAGATGGCAAATTGGATTTGGTGCTAGGTCTTTCCCTTTAGGTTTTACCCCAACAATGTTTTCATTAGTTTTGCTCACTCTCGAAATCAAGCATTTTACAGCAGGTTGGAGCAGCCTGTATCTCAGCACAGGAATAAGGTAGGGAAGAATTCTAAGGATCATTTTGACTGCCTCCAGAAGTTAGATCAGATGGCAAATTGGATTTGGTGCTAGGTCTTTCCCTTTAGGTTTTACCCCAACAATGTTTTCATTAGTTTCGCTCACTCTCGAAATCAAGCATTTTACAGCAGGTTGGAGCAGCCTGTATCTCAGCACAGGAATAAGGTAGGGAAGAATTCTAAGGATCATTTTGACTGCCTCCAGAAGTTAGATCAGATGGCAAATTGGATTTGGTGCTAGGTCTTTCCCTTTAGGTTTTACCCCAACAATGTTTTCATTAGTTTCGCTCACTCTCGAAATCAAGCATTTTACAGCAGGTTGGAGCAGCCTGTATCTCAGCACAGGAATAAGGTAGGGAAGAATTCAAATACTCATTTTGACTGCCTCCAGAAGTTAGATCAGATGGCAAATTGGATTTGGTGCTAGGTCTTTCCCTTTAGGTTTTACCCCAACAATGTTTTCATTAGTTTCGCTCACTCTCGAAATCAAGCATTTTACAGCAGGTTGGAGCAGCCTGTATCTCAGCACAGGAATAAGGTAGGGAAGAATTCTAAGGATCATTTTGACTGCCTCCAGAAGTTAGATCAGATGGCAAATTGGATTTGGTGCTAGGTCTTTCCCTTTAGGTTTTACCCCAACAATGTTTTCATTAGTTTCGCTCACTCTCGAAATCAAGCATTTTACAGCAGGTTGGAGCAGCCTGTATCTCAGCACAGGAATAAGGTAGGGAAGAATTCTAAGGATCATTTTGACTGCCTCCAGAAGTTAGATCAGATGGCAAATTGGATTTGGTGCTAGGTCTTTCCCTTTAGGTTTTACCCCAACAATGTTTTCATTAGTTTCGCTCACTCTCGAAATCAAGCATTTTACAGCAGGTTGGAGCAGCCTGTATCTCAGCACAGGAATAAGGTAGGGAAGAATTCTAAGGATCATTTTGACTGCCTCCAGAAGTTAGATCAGATGGCAAATTGGATTTGGTGCTAGGTCTTTCCCTTTAGGTTTTACCCCAACAATGTTTTCATTAGTTTCGCTCACTCTCGAAATCAAGCATTTTACAGCAGGTTGGAGCAGCCTGTATCTCAGCACAGGAATAAGGTAGGGAAGAATTCTAAGGATCATTTTGACTGCCTCCAGAAGTTAGATCAGATGGCAAATTGGATTTGGTGCTAGGTCTTTCCCTTTAGGTTTTACCCCAACAATGTTTTCATTAGTTTCGCTCACTCTCGAAATCAAGCATTTTACAGCAGGTTGGAGCAGCCTGTATCTCAGCACAGGAATAAGGTAGGGAAGAATTCAAATACTCATTTTGACTGCCTCCAGAAGTTAGATCAGATGGCAAATTGGATTTGGTGCTAGGTCTTTCCCTTTAGGTTTTACCCCAACAATGTTTTCATTAGTTTCGCTCACTCTCGAAATCAAGCATTTTACAGCAGGTTGGAGCAGCCTGTATCTCAGCACAGGAATAAGGTAGGGAAGAATTCAAATACTCATTTTGACTGCCTCCAGAAGTTAGATCAGATGGCAAATTGGATTTGGTGCTAGGTCTTTCCCTTTAGGTTTTACCCCAACAATGTTTTCATTAGTTTCGCTCACTCTCGAAATCAAGCATTTTACAGCAGGTTGGAGCAGCCTGTATCTCAGCACAGGAATAAGGTAGGGAAGAATTCAAATACTCATTTTGACTGCCTCCAGAAGTTAGATCAGATGGCAAATTGGATTTGGTGCTAGGTCTTTCCCTTTAGGTTTTACCCCAACAATGTTTTCATTAGTTTCGCTCGCTCTCGAAATCAAGCATTTTACAGCAGGTTGGAGCAGCCTGTATCTCAGCACAGGAATAAGGTAGGGAAGAATTCAAATACTCATTTTGACTGCCTCCAGAAGTTAGATCAGATGGCAAATTGGATTTGGTGCTAGGTCTTTCCCTTTAGGTTTTACCCCAACAATGTTTTCATTAGTTTCGCTCACTCTCGAAATCAAGCATTTTACAGCAGGTTGGAGCAGCCTGTATCTCAGCACAGGAATAAGGTAGGGAAGAATTCTAAGGATCATTTTGACTGCCTCCAGAAGTTAGATCAGATGGCAAATTGGATTTGGTGCTAGGTCTTTCCCTTTAGGTTTTACCCCAACAATGTTTTCATTAGTTTTGCTCACTCTCGAAATCAAGCATTTTACAGCAGGTTGGAGCAGCCTGTATCTCAGCACAGGAATAAGGTAGGGAAGAATTCTAAGGATCATTTTGACTGCCTCCAGAAGTTAGATCAGATGGCAAATTGGATTTGGTGCTAGGTCTTTCCCTTTAGGTTTTACCCCAACAATGTTTTCATTAGTTTCGCTCACTCTCGAAATCAAGCATTTTACAGCAGGTTGGAGCAGCCTGTATCTCAGCACAGGAATAAGGTAGGGAAGAATTCTAAGGATCATTTTGACTGCCTCCAGAAGTTAGATCAGATGGCAAATTGGATTTGGTGCTAGGTCTTTCCCTTTAGGTTTTACCCCAACAATGTTTTCATTAGTTTCGCTCACTCTCGAAATCAAGCATTTTACAGCAGGTTGGAGCAGCCTGTATCTCAGCACAGGAATAAGGTAGGGAAGAATTCAAATACTCATTTTGACTGCCTCCAGAAGTTAGATCAGATGGCAAATTGGATTTGGTGCTAGGTCTTTCCCTTTAGGTTTTACCCCAACAATGTTTTCATTAGTTTCGCTCACTCTCGAAATCAAGCATTTTACAGCAGGTTGGAGCAGCCTGTATCTCAGCACAGGAATAAGGTAGGGAAGAATTCTAAGGATCATTTTGACTGCCTCCAGAAGTTAGATCAGATGGCAAATTGGATTTGGTGCTAGGTCTTTCCCTTTAGGTTTTACCCCAACAATGTTTTCATTAGTTTTGCTCACTCTCGAAATCAAGCATTTTACAGCAGGTTGGAGCAGCCTGTATCTCAGCACAGGAATAAGGTAGGGAAGAATTCTAAGGATCATTTTGACTGCCTCCAGAAGTTAGATCAGATGGCAAATTGGATTTGGTGCTAGGTCTTTCCCTTTAGGTTTTACCCCAACAATGTTTTCATTAGTTTCGCTCACTCTCGAAATCAAGCATTTTACAGCAGGTTGGAGCAGCCTGTATCTCAGCACAGGAATAAGGTAGGGAAGAATTCTAAGGATCATTTTGACTGCCTCCAGAAGTTAGATCAGATGGCAAATTGGATTTGGTGCTAGGTCTTTCCCTTTAGGTTTTACCCCAACAATGTTTTCATTAGTTTCGCTCACTCTCGAAATCAAGCATTTTACAGCAGGTTGGAGCAGCCTGTATCTCAGCACAGGAATAAGGTAGGGAAGAATTCAAATACTCATTTTGACTGCCTCCAGAAGTTAGATCAGATGGCAAATTGGATTTGGTGCTAGGTCTTTCCCTTTAGGTTTTACCCCAACAATGTTTTCATTAGTTTCGCTCACTCTCGAAATCAAGCATTTTACAGCAGGTTGGAGCAGCCTGTATCTCAGCACAGGAATAAGGTAGGGAAGAATTCTAAGGATCATTTTGACTGCCTCCAGAAGTTAGATCAGATGGCAAATTGGATTTGGTGCTAGGTCTTTCCCTTTAGGTTTTACCCCAACAATGTTTTCATTAGTTTCGCTCACTCTCGAAATCAAGCATTTTACAGCAGGTTGGAGCAGCCTGTATCTCAGCACAGGAATAAGGTAGGGAAGAATTCTAAGGATCATTTTGACTGCCTCCAGAAGTTAGATCAGATGGCAAATTGGATTTGGTGCTAGGTCTTTCCCTTTAGGTTTTACCCCAACAATGTTTTCATTAGTTTCGCTCACTCTCGAAATCAAGCATTTTACAGCAGGTTGGAGCAGCCTGTATCTCAGCACAGGAATAAGGTAGGGAAGAATTCTAAGGATCATTTTGACTGCCTCCAGAAGTTAGATCAGATGGCAAATTGGATTTGGTGCTAGGTCTTTCCCTTTAGGTTTTACCCCAACAATGTTTTCATTAGTTTCGCTCACTCTCGAAATCAAGCATTTTACAGCAGGTTGGAGCAGCCTGTATCTCAGCACAGGAATAAGGTAGGGAAGAATTCTAAGGATCATTTTGACTGCCTCCAGAAGTTAGATCAGATGGCAAATTGTATTTGGTTCTAGGTCTTTCCCTTTAGGTTTTACCCCAACAATGTTTTCATTAGTTTCGCTCACTCTCGAAATCAAGCATTTTACAGCAGGTTGGAGCAGCCTGTATCTCAGCACAGGAATAAGGTAGGGAAGAATTCTAAGGATCATTTTGACTGCCTCCAGAAGTTAGATCAGATGGCAAATTGGATTTGGTGCTAGGTCTTTCCCTTTAGGTTTTACCCCAACAATGTTTTCATTAGTTTCGCTCACTCTCGAAATCAAGCATTTTACAGCAGGTTGGAGCAGCCTGTATCTCAGCACAGGAATAAGGTAGGGAAGAATTCAAATACTCATTTTGACTGCCTCCAGAAGTTAGATCAGATGGCAAATTGGATTTGGTGCTAGGTCTTTCCCTTTAGGTTTTACCCCAACAATGTTTTCATTAGTTTCGCTCACTCTCAAAATCAAGCATTTTACAGCAGGTTGGAGCAGCCTGTATCTCAGCACAGGAATAAGGTCGGGAAGAATTCTAAGGATCATTTTGACTGCCTCCAGAAGTTAGATCAGATGGCAAATTGGATTTGGTGCTAGGTCTTTCCCTTTAGGTTTTACCCCAACAATGTTTTCATTAGTTTCGCTCACTCTCGAAATCAAGCATTTTACAGCAGGTTGGAGCAGCCTGTATCTCAGCACAGGAATAAGGTAGGGAAGAATTCAAATACTCATTTTGACTGCCTCCAGAAGTTAGATCAGATGGCAAATTGGATTTGGTGCTAGGTCTTTCCCTTTAGGTTTTACCCCAACAATGTTTTCATTAGTTTCGCTCACTCTCGAAATCAAGCATTTTACAGCAGGTTGGAGCAGCCTGTATCTCAGCACAGGAATAAGGTAGGGAAGAATTCTAAGGATCATTTTGACTGCCTCCAGAAGTTAGATCAGATGGCAAATTGGATTTGGTGCTAGGTCTTTCCCTTTAGGTTTTACCCCAACAATGTTTTCATTAGTTTCGCTCACTCTCGAAATCAAGCATTTTACAGCAGGTTGGAGCAGCCTGTATCTCAGCACAGGAATAAGGTAGGGAAGAATTCAAAGGATCATTTTGACTGCCTCCAGAAGTTAGATCAGATGGCAAATTGGATTTGGTGCTAGGTCTTTCCCTTTAGGTTTTACCCCAACAATGTTTTCATTAGTTTCGCTCACTCTGGAAATCAAGCATTTTACAGCAGGTTGGAGCAGCCTGTATCTCAGCACAGGAATAAGGTAGGGAAGAATTCTAAGGATCATTTTGACTGCCTCCAGAAGTTAGATCAGATGGCAAATTGGATTTGGTGCTAGGTCTTTCCCTTTAGGTTTTACCCCAACAATGTTTTCATTAGTTTCGCTCACTCTCGAAATCAAGCATTTTACAGCAGGTTGGAGCAGCCTGTATCTCAGCACAGGAATAAGGTAGGGAAGAATTCTAAGGATCATTTTGACTGCCTCCAGAAGTTAGATCAGATGGCAAATTGGATTTGGTGCTAGGTCTTTCCCTTTAGGTTTTACCCCAACAATGTTTTCATTAGTTTCGCTCACTCTCGAAATCAAGCATTTTACAGCAGGTTGGAGCAGCCTGTATCTCAGCACAGGAATAAGGTAGGGAAGAATTCTAAGGATCATTTTGACTGCCTCCAGAAGTTAGATCAGATGGCAAATTGGATTTGGTGCTAGGTCTTTCCCTTTAGGTTTTACCCCAACAATGTTTTCATTAGTTTCGCTCACTCTCGAAATCAAGCATTTTACAGCAGGTTGGAGCAGCCTGTATCTCAGCACAGGAATAAGGTAGGGAAGAATTCTAAGGATCATTTTGACTGCCTCCAGAAGTTAGATCAGATGGCAAATTGGATTTGGTGCTAGGTCTTTCCCTTTAGGTTTTACCCCAACAATGTTTTCATTAGTTTCGCTCACTCTCGAAATCAAGCATTTTACAGCAGGTTGGAGCAGCCTGTATCTCAGCACAGGAATAAGGTAGGGAAGAATTCTAAGGATCATTTTGACTGCCTCCAGAAGTTAGATCAGATGGCAAATTGGATTTGGTGCTAGGTCTTTCCCTTTAGGTTTTACCCCAACAATGTTTTCATTAGTTTCGCTCACTCTCGAAATCAAGCATTTTACAGCAGGTTGGAGCAGCCTGTGTCTCAGCACAGGAATAAGGTAGGGAAGAATTCTAAGGATCATTTTGACTGCCTCCAGAAGTTAGATCAGATGGCAAATTGGATTTGGTGCTAGGTCTTTCCCTTTAGGTTTTACCCCAACAATGTTTTCATTAGTTTCGCTCACTCTCGAAATCAAGCATTTTACAGCAGGTTGGAGCAGCCTGTATCTCAGCACAGGAATAAGGTAGGGAAGAATTCAAAGGATCATTTTGACTGCCTCCAGAAGTTAGATCAGATGGCAAATTGGATTTGGCGCTAGGTCTTTCCCTTTAGGTTTTACCCCAACAATGTTTTCATTAGTTTCGCTCACTCTCGAAATCAAGCATTTTACAGCAGGTTGGAGCAGCCTGTATCTCAGCACAGGAATAAGGTAGGGAAGAATTCTAAGGATCATTTTGACTGCCTCCAGAAGTTAGATCAGATGGCAAATTGTATTTGGTGCTAGGTCTTTCCCTTTAGGTTTTACCCCAACAATGTTTTCATTAGTTTTGCTCACTCTCGAAATCAAGCATTTTACAGCAGGTTGGAGCAGCCTGTATCTCAGCACAGGAATAAGGTAGGGAAGAATTCTAAGGATCATTTTGACTGCCTCCAGAAGTTAGATCAGATGGCAAATTGGATTTGGTGCTAGGTCTTTCCCTTTAGGTTTTACCCCAACAATGTTTTCATTAGTTTCGCTCACTCTCGAAATCAAGCATTTTACAGCAGGTTGGAGCAGCCTGTATCTCAGCACAGGAATAAGGTAGGGAAGAATTCTAAGGATCATTTTGACTGCCTCCAGAAGTTAGATCAGATGGCAAATTGGATTTGGTGCTAGGTCTTTCCCTTTAGGTTTTACCCCAACAATGTTTTCATTAGTTTCGCTCACTCTCGAAATCAAGCATTTTACAGCAGGTTGGAGCAGCCTGTATCTCAGCACAGGAATAAGGTAGGGAAGAATTCTAAGGATCATTTTGACTGCCTCCAGAAGTTAGATCAGATGGCAAATTGGATTTGGTGCTAGGTCTTTCCCTTTAGGTTTTACCCCAACAATGTTTTCATTAGTTTCGCTCACTCTCAAAATCAAGCATTTTACAGCAGGTTGGAGCAGCCTGTATCTCAGCACAGGAATAAGGTAGGGAAGAATTCTAAGGATCATTTTGACTGCCTCCAGAAGTTAGATCAGATGGCAAATTGGATTTGGTGCTAGGTCTTTCCCTTTAGGTTTTACCCCAACAATGTTTTCATTAGTTTCGCTCACTCTCGAAATCAAGCATTTTACAGCAGGTTGGAGCAGCCTGTATCTCAGCACAGGAATAAGGTAGGGAAGAATTCTAAGGATCATTTTGACTGCCTCCAGAAGTTAGATCAGATGGCAAATTGGATTTGGTGCTAGGTCTTTCCCTTTAGGTTTTACCCCAACAATGTTTTCATTAGTTTCGCTCACTCTCGAAATCAAGCATTTTACAGCAGGTTGGAGCAGCCTGTATCTCAGCACAGGAATAAGGTAGGGAAGAATTCTAAGGATCATTTTGACTGCCTCCAGAAGTTAGATCAGATGGCAAATTGGATTTGGTGCTAGGTCTTTCCCTTTAGGTTTTACCCCAACAATGTTTTCATTAGTTTCGCTCACTCTCGAAATCAAGCATTTTACAGCAGGTTGGAGCAGCCTGTATCTCAGCACAGGAATAAGGTAGGGAAGAATTCTAAGGATCATTTTGACTGCCTCCAGAAGTTAGATCAGATGGCAAATTGGATTTGGTGCTAGGTCTTTCCCTTTAGGTTTTACCCCAACAATGTTTTCATTAGTTTCGCTCACTCTCGAAATCAAGCATTTTACAGCAGGTTGGAGCAGCCTGTATCTCAGCACAGGAATAAGGTAGGGAAGAATTCAAATACTCATTTTGACTGCCTCCAGAAGTTAGATCAGATGGCAAATTGGATTTGGTGCTAGGTCTTTCCCTTTAGGTTTTACCCCAACAATGTTTTCATTAGTTTCGCTCACTCTCGAAATCAAGCATTTTACAGCAGGTTGGAGCAGCCTGTATCTCAGCACAGGAATAAGGTAGGGAAGAATTCTAAGGATCATTTTGACTGCCTCCAGAAGTTAGATCAGATGGCAAATTGGATTTGGTGCTAGGTCTTTCCCTTTAGGTTTTACCCCAACAATGTTTTCATTAGTTTCGCTCACTCTGGAAATCAAGCATTTTACAGCAGGTTGGAGCAGCCTGTATCTCAGCACAGGAATAAGGTAGGGAAGAATTCTAAGGATCATTTTGACTGCCTCCAGAAGTTAGATCAGATGGCAAATTGGATTTGGTGCTAGGTCTTTCCCTTTAGGTTTTACCCCAACAATGTTTTCATTAGTTTCGCTCACTCTGGAAATCAAGCATTTTACAGCAGGTTGGAGCAGCCTGTATCTCAGCACAGGAATAAGGTAGGGAAGAATTCTAAGGATCATTTTGACTGCCTCCAGAAGTTAGATCAGATGGCAAATTGGATTTGGTGCTAGGTCTTTCCCTTTAGGTTTTACCCCAACAATGTTTTCATTAGTTTCGCTCACTCTCGAAATCAAGCATTTTACAGCAGGTTGGAGCAGCCTGTATCTCAGCACAGGAATAAGGTAGGGAAGAATTCTAAGGATCATTTTGACTGCCTCCAGAAGTTAGATCAGATGGCAAATTGGATTTGGTGCTAGGTCTTTCCCTTTAGGTTTTACCCCAACAATGTTTTCATTAGTTTCGCTCACTCTCGAAATCAAGCATTTTACAGCAGGTTGGAGCAGCCTGTATCTCAGCACAGGAATAAGGTAGGGAAGAATTCAAATACTCATTTTGACTGCCTCCAGAAGTTAGATCAGATGGCAAATTGGATTTGGTGCTAGGTCTTTCCCTTTAGGTTTTACCCCAACAATGTTTTCATTAGTTTCGCTCACTCTCGAAATCAAGCATTTTACAGCAGGTTGGAGCAGCCTGTATCTCAGCACAGGAATAAGGTAGGGAAGAATTCTAAGGATCATTTTGACTGCCTCCAGAAGTTAGATCAGATGGCAAATTGGATTTGGTGCTAGGTCTTTCCCTTTAGGTTTTACCCCAACAATGTTTTCATTAGTTTCGCTCACTCTGGAAATCAAGCATTTTACAGCAGGTTGGAGCAGCCTGTATCTCAGCACAGGAATAAGGTAGGGAAGAATTCTAAGGATCATTTTGACTGCCTCCAGAAGTTAGATCAGATGGCAAATTGGATTTGGTGCTAGGTCTTTCCCTTTAGGTTTTACCCCAACAATGTTTTCATTAGTTTCGCTCACTCTGGAAATCAAGCATTTTACAGCAGGTTGGAGCAGCCTGTATCTCAGCACAGGAATAAGGTAGGGAAGAATTCTAAGGATCATTTTGACTGCCTCCAGAAGTTAGATCAGATGGCAAATTGGATTTGGTGCTAGGTCTTTCCCTTTAGGTTTTACCCCAACAATGTTTTCATTAGTTTCGCTCACTCTCGAAATCAAGCATTTTACAGCAGGTTGGAGCAGCCTGTATCTCAGCACAGGAATAAGGTAGGGAAGAATTCTAAGGATCATTTTGACTGCCTCCAGAAGTTAGATCAGATGGCAAATTGGATTTGGTGCTAGGTCTTTCCCTTTAGGTTTTACCCCAACAATGTTTTCATTAGTTTCGCTCACTCTCGAAATCAAGCATTTTACAGCAGGTTGGAGCAGCCTGTATCTCAGCACAGGAATAAGGTAGGGAAGAATTCAAATACTCATTTTGACTGCCTCCAGAAGTTAGATCAGATGGCAAATTGGATTTGGTGCTAGGTCTTTCCCTTTAGGTTTTACCCCAACAATGTTTTCATTAGTTTCGCTCACTCTCGAAATCAAGCATTTTACAGCAGGTTGGAGCAGCCTGTATCTCAGCACAGGAATAAGGTAGGGAAGAATTCTAAGGATCATTTTGACTGCCTCCAGAAGTTAGATCAGATGGCAAATTGGATTTGGTGCTAGGTCTTTCCCTTTAGGTTTTACCCCAACAATGTTTTCATTAGTTTCGCTCACTCTGGAAATCAAGCATTTTACAGCAGGTTGGAGCAGCCTGTATCTCAGCACAGGAATAAGGTAGGGAAGAATTCTAAGGATCATTTTGACTGCCTCCAGAAGTTAGATCAGATGGCAAATTGGATTTGGTGCTAGGTCTTTCCCTTTAGGTTTTACCCCAACAATGTTTTCATTAGTTTCGCTCACTCTGGAAATCAAGCATTTTACAGCAGGTTGGAGCAGCCTGTATCTCAGCACAGGAATAAGGTAGGGAAGAATTCTAAGGATCATTTTGACTGCCTCCAGAAGTTAGATCAGATGGCAAATTGGATTTGGTGCTAGGTCTTTCCCTTTAGGTTTTACCCCAACAATGTTTTCATTAGTTTCGCTCACTCTCGAAATCAAGCATTTTACAGCAGGTTGGAGCAGCCTGTATCTCAGCACAGGAATAAGGTAGGGAAGAATTCAAATACTCATTTTGACTGCCTCCAGAAGTTAGATCAGATGGCAAATTGGATTTGGTGCTAGGTCTTTCCCTTTAGGTTTTACCCCAACAATGTTTTCATTAGTTTCGCTCACTCTCGAAATCAAGCATTTTACAGCAGGTTGGAGCAGCCTGTATCTCAGCACAGGAATAAGGTAGGGAAGAATTCAAATACTCATTTTGACTGCCTCCAGAAGTTAGATCAGATGGCAAATTGGATTTGGTGCTAGGTCTTTCCCTTTAGGTTTTACCCCAACAATGTTTTCATTAGTTTCGCTCACTCTCGAAATCAAGCATTTTACAGCAGGTTGGAGCAGCCTGTATCTCAGCACAGGAATAAGGTAGGGAAGAATTCTAAGGATCATTTTGACTGCCTCCAGAAGTTAGATCAGATGGCAAATTGGATTTGGTGCTAGGTCTTTCCCTTTAGGTTTTACCCCAACAATGTTTTCATTAGTTTCGCTCACTCTCGAAATCAAGCATTTTACAGCAGGTTGGAGCAGCCTGTATCTCAGCACAGGAATAAGGTAGGGAAGAATTCAAAGGATCATTTTGACTGCCTCCAGAAGTTAGATCAGATGGCAAATTGGATTTGGTGCTAGGTCTTTCCCTTTAGGTTTTACCCCAACAATGTTTTCATTAGTTTCGCTCACTCTCGAAATCAAGCATTTTACAGCAGGTTGGAGCAGCCTGTATCTCAGCACAGGAATAAGGTCGGGAAGAATTCTAAGGATCATTTTGACTGCCTCCAGAAGTTAGATCAGATGGCAAATTGGATTTGGTGCTAGGTCTTTCCCTTTAGGTTTTACCCCAACAATGTTTTCATTAGTTTCGCTCACTCTCGAAATCAAGCATTTTACAGCAGGTTGGAGCAGCCTGTATCTCAGCACAGGAATAAGGTAGGGAAGAATTCAAATACTCATTTTGACTGCCTCCAGAAGTTAGATCAGATGGCAAATTGGATTTGGTGCTAGGTCTTTCCCTTTAGGTTTTACCCCAACAATGTTTTCATTAGTTTCGCTCACTCTCGAAATCAAGCATTTTACAGCAGGTTGGAGCAGCCTGTATCTCAGCACAGGAATAAGGTAGGGAAGAATTCTAAGGATCATTTTGACTGCCTCCAGAAGTTAGATCAGATGGCAAATTGGATTTGGTGCTAGGTCTTTCCCTTTAGGTTTTACCCCAACAATGTTTTCATTAGTTTCGCTCACTCTCGAAATCAAGCATTTTACAGCAGGTTGGAGCAGCCTGTATCTCAGCACAGGAATAAGGTAGGGAAGAATTCTAAGGATCATTTTGACTGCCTCCAGAAGTTAGATCAGATGGCAAATTGGATTTGGTGCTAGGTCTTTCCCTTTAGGTTTTACCCCAACAATGTTTTCATTAGTTTCGCTCACTCTCGAAATCAAGCATTTTACAGCAGGTTGGAGCAGCCTGTGTCTCAGCACAGGAATAAGGTAGGGAAGAATTCTAAGGATCATTTTGACTGCCTCCAGAAGTTAGATCAGATGGCAAATTGGATTTGGTGCTAGGTCTTTCCCTTTAGGTTTTACCCCAACAATGTTTTCATTAGTTTCGCTCACTCTCGAAATCAAGCATTTTACAGCAGGTTGGAGCAGCCTGTATCTCAGCACAGGAATAAGGTAGGGAAGAATTCAAAGGATCATTTTGACTGCCTCCAGAAGTTAGATCAGATGGCAAATTGGATTTGGCGCTAGGTCTTTCCCTTTAGGTTTTACCCCAACAATGTTTTCATTAGTTTCGCTCACTCTCGAAATCAAGCATTTTACAGCAGGTTGGAGCAGCCTGTATCTCAGCACAGGAATAAGGTAGGGAAGAATTCTAAGGATCATTTTGACTGCCTCCAGAAGTTAGATCAGATGGCAAATTGTATTTGGTGCTAGGTCTTTCCCTTTAGGTTTTACCCCAACAATGTTTTCATTAGTTTTGCTCACTCTCGAAATCAAGCATTTTACAGCAGGTTGGAGCAGCCTGTATCTCAGCACAGGAATAAGGTAGGGAAGAATTCTAAGGATCATTTTGACTGCCTCCAGAAGTTAGATCAGATGGCAAATTGGATTTGGTGCTAGGTCTTTCCCTTTAGGTTTTACCCCAACAATGTTTTCATTAGTTTCGCTCACTCTCGAAATCAAGCATTTTACAGCAGGTTGGAGCAGCCTGTATCTCAGCACAGGAATAAGGTAGGGAAGAATTCTAAGGATCATTTTGACTGCCTCCAGAAGTTAGATCAGATGGCAAATTGGATTTGGTGCTAGGTCTTTCCCTTTAGGTTTTACCCCAACAATGTTTTCATTAGTTTCGCTCACTCTCGAAATCAAGCATTTTACAGCAGGTTGGAGCAGCCTGTATCTCAGCACAGGAATAAGGTAGGGAAGAATTCTAAGGATCATTTTGACTGCCTCCAGAAGTTAGATCAGATGGCAAATTGGATTTGGTGCTAGGTCTTTCCCTTTAGGTTTTACCCCAACAATGTTTTCATTAGTTTCGCTCACTCTCGAAATCAAGCATTTTACAGCAGGTTGGAGCAGCCTGTATCTCAGCACAGGAATAAGGTAGGGAAGAATTCTAAGGATCATTTTGACTGCCTCCAGAAGTTAGATCAGATGGCAAATTGGATTTGGTGCTAGGTCTTTCCCTTTAGGTTTTACCCCAACAATGTTTTCATTAGTTTCGCTCACTCTCAAAATCAAGCATTTTACAGCAGGTTGGAGCAGCCTGTATCTCAGCACAGGAATAAGGTAGGGAAGAATTCTAAGGATCATTTTGACTGCCTCCAGAAGTTAGATCAGATGGCAAATTGGATTTGGTGCTAGGTCTTTCCCTTTAGGTTTTACCCCAACAATGTTTTCATTAGTTTCGCTCACTCTCGAAATCAAGCATTTTACAGCAGGTTGGAGCAGCCTGTATCTCAGCACAGGAATAAGGTAGGGAAGAATTCTAAGGATCATTTTGACTGCCTCCAGAAGTTAGATCAGATGGCAAATTGGATTTGGTGCTAGGTCTTTCCCTTTAGGTTTTACCCCAACAATGTTTTCATTAGTTTCGCTCACTCTCGAAATCAAGCATTTTACAGCAGGTTGGAGCAGCCTGTATCTCAGCACAGGAATAAGGTAGGGAAGAATTCTAAGGATCATTTTGACTGCCTCCAGAAGTTAGATCAGATGGCAAATTGGATTTGGTGCTAGGTCTTTCCCTTTAGGTTTTACCCCAACAATGTTTTCATTAGTTTCGCTCACTCTCGAAATCAAGCATTTTACAGCAGGTTGGAGCAGCCTGTATCTCAGCACAGGAATAAGGTAGGGAAGAATTCTAAGGATCATTTTGACTGCCTCCAGAAGTTAGATCAGATGGCAAATTGGATTTGGTGCTAGGTCTTTCCCTTTAGGTTTTACCCCAACAATGTTTTCATTAGTTTCGCTCACTCTCGAAATCAAGCATTTTACAGCAGGTTGGAGCAGCCTGTATCTCAGCACAGGAATAAGGTAGGGAAGAATTCAAATACTCATTTTGACTGCCTCCAGAAGTTAGATCAGATGGCAAATTGGATTTGGTGCTAGGTCTTTCCCTTTAGGTTTTACCCCAACAATGTTTTCATTAGTTTCGCTCACTCTCGAAATCAAGCATTTTACAGCAGGTTGGAGCAGCCTGTATCTCAGCACAGGAATAAGGTAGGGAAGAATTCTAAGGATCATTTTGACTGCCTCCAGAAGTTAGATCAGATGGCAAATTGGATTTGGTGCTAGGTCTTTCCCTTTAGGTTTTACCCCAACAATGTTTTCATTAGTTTCGCTCACTCTGGAAATCAAGCATTTTACAGCAGGTTGGAGCAGCCTGTATCTCAGCACAGGAATAAGGTAGGGAAGAATTCTAAGGATCATTTTGACTGCCTCCAGAAGTTAGATCAGATGGCAAATTGGATTTGGTGCTAGGTCTTTCCCTTTAGGTTTTACCCCAACAATGTTTTCATTAGTTTCGCTCACTCTGGAAATCAAGCATTTTACAGCAGGTTGGAGCAGCCTGTATCTCAGCACAGGAATAAGGTAGGGAAGAATTCTAAGGATCATTTTGACTGCCTCCAGAAGTTAGATCAGATGGCAAATTGGATTTGGTGCTAGGTCTTTCCCTTTAGGTTTTACCCCAACAATGTTTTCATTAGTTTCGCTCACTCTCGAAATCAAGCATTTTACAGCAGGTTGGAGCAGCCTGTATCTCAGCACAGGAATAAGGTAGGGAAGAATTCTAAGGATCATTTTGACTGCCTCCAGAAGTTAGATCAGATGGCAAATTGGATTTGGTGCTAGGTCTTTCCCTTTAGGTTTTACCCCAACAATGTTTTCATTAGTTTCGCTCACTCTCGAAATCAAGCATTTTACAGCAGGTTGGAGCAGCCTGTATCTCAGCACAGGAATAAGGTAGGGAAGAATTCAAATACTCATTTTGACTGCCTCCAGAAGTTAGATCAGATGGCAAATTGGATTTGGTGCTAGGTCTTTCCCTTTAGGTTTTACCCCAACAATGTTTTCATTAGTTTCGCTCACTCTCGAAATCAAGCATTTTACAGCAGGTTGGAGCAGCCTGTATCTCAGCACAGGAATAAGGTAGGGAAGAATTCTAAGGATCATTTTGACTGCCTCCAGAAGTTAGATCAGATGGCAAATTGGATTTGGTGCTAGGTCTTTCCCTTTAGGTTTTACCCCAACAATGTTTTCATTAGTTTCGCTCACTCTGGAAATCAAGCATTTTACAGCAGGTTGGAGCAGCCTGTATCTCAGCACAGGAATAAGGTAGGGAAGAATTCTAAGGATCATTTTGACTGCCTCCAGAAGTTAGATCAGATGGCAAATTGGATTTGGTGCTAGGTCTTTCCCTTTAGGTTTTACCCCAACAATGTTTTCATTAGTTTCGCTCACTCTGGAAATCAAGCATTTTACAGCAGGTTGGAGCAGCCTGTATCTCAGCACAGGAATAAGGTAGGGAAGAATTCTAAGGATCATTTTGACTGCCTCCAGAAGTTAGATCAGATGGCAAATTGGATTTGGTGCTAGGTCTTTCCCTTTAGGTTTTACCCCAACAATGTTTTCATTAGTTTCGCTCACTCTCGAAATCAAGCATTTTACAGCAGGTTGGAGCAGCCTGTATCTCAGCACAGGAATAAGGTAGGGAAGAATTCAAATACTCATTTTGACTGCCTCCAGAAGTTAGATCAGATGGCAAATTGGATTTGGTGCTAGGTCTTTCCCTTTAGGTTTTACCCCAACAATGTTTTCATTAGTTTCGCTCACTCTCGAAATCAAGCATTTTACAGCAGGTTGGAGCAGCCTGTATCTCAGCACAGGAATAAGGTAGGGAAGAATTCTAAGGATCATTTTGACTGCCTCCAGAAGTTAGATCAGATGGCAAATTGGATTTGGTGCTAGGTCTTTCCCTTTAGGTTTTACCCCAACAATGTTTTCATTAGTTTCGCTCACTCTCGAAATCAAGCATTTTACAGCAGGTTGGAGCAGCCTGTATCTCAGCACAGGAATAAGGTAGGGAAGAATTCAAATACTCATTTTGACTGCCTCCAGAAGTTAGATCAGATGGCAAATTGGATTTGGTGCTAGGTCTTTCCCTTTAGGTTTTACCCCAACAATGTTTTCATTAGTTTCGCTCACTCTCGAAATCAAGCATTTTACAGCAGGTTGGAGCAGCCTGTATCTCAGCACAGGAATAAGGTAGGGAAGAATTCTAAGGATCATTTTGACTGCCTCCAGAAGTTAGATCAGATGGCAAATTGGATTTGGTGCTAGGTCTTTCCCTTTAGGTTTTACCCCAACAATGTTTTCATTAGTTTCGCTCACTCTGGAAATCAAGCATTTTACAGCAGGTTGGAGCAGCCTGTATCTCAGCACAGGAATAAGGTAGGGAAGAATTCTAAGGATCATTTTGACTGCCTCCAGAAGTTAGATCAGATGGCAAATTGGATTTGGTGCTAGGTCTTTCCCTTTAGGTTTTACCCCAACAATGTTTTCATTAGTTTCGCTCACTCTGGAAATCAAGCATTTTACAGCAGGTTGGAGCAGCCTGTATCTCAGCACAGGAATAAGGTAGGGAAGAATTCTAAGGATCATTTTGACTGCCTCCAGAAGTTAGATCAGATGGCAAATTGGATTTGGTGCTAGGTCTTTCCCTTTAGGTTTTACCCCAACAATGTTTTCATTAGTTTCGCTCACTCTCGAAATCAAGCATTTTACAGCAGGTTGGAGCAGCCTGTATCTCAGCACAGGAATAAGGTAGGGAAGAATTCTAAGGATCATTTTGACTGCCTCCAGAAGTTAGATCAGATGGCAAATTGGATTTGGTGCTAGGTCTTTCCCTTTAGGTTTTACCCCAACAATGTTTTCATTAGTTTCGCTCACTCTCGAAATCAAGCATTTTACAGCAGGTTGGAGCAGCCTGTATCTCAGCACAGGAATAAGGTAGGGAAGAATTCAAATACTCATTTTGACTGCCTCCAGAAGTTAGATCAGATGGCAAATTGGATTTGGTGCTAGGTCTTTCCCTTTAGGTTTTACCCCAACAATGTTTTCATTAGTTTCGCTCACTCTCGAAATCAAGCATTTTACAGCAGGTTGGAGCAGCCTGTATCTCAGCACAGGAATAAGGTAGGGAAGAATTCTAAGGATCATTTTGACTGCCTCCAGAAGTTAGATCAGATGGCAAATTGGATTTGGTGCTAGGTCTTTCCCTTTAGGTTTTACCCCAACAATGTTTTCATTAGTTTCGCTCACTCTGGAAATCAAGCATTTTACAGCAGGTTGGAGCAGCCTGTATCTCAGCACAGGAATAAGGTAGGGAAGAATTCTAAGGATCATTTTGACTGCCTCCAGAAGTTAGATCAGATGGCAAATTGGATTTGGTGCTAGGTCTTTCCCTTTAGGTTTTACCCCAACAATGTTTTCATTAGTTTCGCTCACTCTGGAAATCAAGCATTTTACAGCAGGTTGGAGCAGCCTGTATCTCAGCACAGGAATAAGGTAGGGAAGAATTCTAAGGATCATTTTGACTGCCTCCAGAAGTTAGATCAGATGGCAAATTGGATTTGGTGCTAGGTCTTTCCCTTTAGGTTTTACCCAACAATGTTTTCATTAGTTTCGCTCACTCTCGAAATCAAGCATTTTACAGCAGGTTGGAGCAGCCTGTATCTCAGCACAGGAATAAGGTAGGGAAGAATTCAAATACTCATTTTGACTGCCTCCAGAAGTTAGATCAGATGGCAAATTGGATTTGGTGCTAGGTCTTTCCCTTTAGGTTTTACCCCAACAATGTTTTCATTAGTTTCGCTCACTCTCGAAATCAAGCATTTTACAGCAGGTTGGAGCAGCCTGTATCTCAGCACAGGAATAAGGTAGGGAAGAATTCAAATACTCATTTTGACTGCCTCCAGAAGTTAGATCAGATGGCAAATTGGATTTGGTGCTAGGTCTTTCCCTTTAGGTTTTACCCCAACAATGTTTTCATTAGTTTCGCTCACTCTCGAAATCAAGCATTTTACAGCAGGTTGGAGCAGCCTGTATCTCAGCACAGGAATAAGGTAGGGAAGAATTCTAAGGATCATTTTGACTGCCTCCAGAAGTTTAGATCAGATGGCAAATTGGATTTGGTGCTAGGTCTTTCCCTTTAGGTTTTACCCCAACAATGTTTTCATTAGTTTCGCTCACTCTCGAAATCAAGCATTTTACAGCAGGTTGGAGCAGCCTGTATCTCAGCACAGGAATAAGGTAGGGAAGAATTCAAATACTCATTTTGACTGCCTCCAGAAGTTAGATCAGATGGCAAATTGGATTTGGTGCTAGGTCTTTCCCTTTAGGTTTTACCCCAACAATGTTTTCATTAGTTTCGCTCACTCTCGAAATCAAGCATTTTACAGCAGGTTGGAGCAGCCTGTATCTCAGCACAGGAATAAGGTAGGGAAGAATTCTAAGGATCATTTTGACTGCCTCCAGAAGTTAGATCAGATGGCAAATTGGATTTGGTGCTAGGTCTTTCCCTTTAGGTTTTACCCCAACAATGTTTTCATTAGTTTCGCTCACTCTCGAAATCAAGCATTTTACAGCAGGTTGGAGCAGCCTGTATCTCAGCACAGGAATAAGGTAGGGAAGAATTCAAATACTCATTTTGACTGCCTCCAGAAGTTAGATCAGATGGCAAATTGGATTTGGTGCTAGGTCTTTCCCTTTAGGTTTTACCCCAACAATGTTTTCATTAGTTTCGCTCACTCTCGAAATCAAGCATTTTACAGCAGGTTGGAGCAGCCTGTATCTCAGCACAGGAATAAGGTAGGGGAAGAATTCTAAGGATCATTTTGACTGCCTCCAGAAGTTAGATCAGATTGGCAAATTGGATTTGGTGCTAGGTCTTTCCCTTTAGGTTTTACCCCAACAATGTTTTCATTAGTTTCGCTCACTCTCGAAATCAAGCATTTTACAGCAGGTTGGAGCAGCCTGTATCTCAGCACAGGAATAAGGTAGGGAAGAATTCTAAGGATCATTTTGACTGCCTCCAGAAGTTAGATCAGATGGCAAATTGGATTTGGTGCTAGGTCTTTCCCTTTAGGTTTTACCCCAACAATGTTTTCCATTAGTTTCGCTCACTCTCGAAATCAAGCATTTTTACAGCAGGTGGAGCAGCCTGTATCTCAGCACAGGAATAAGGTAGGGAAGAATTCTAAGGATCATTTTGACTGCCTCCAGAAGTTAGATCAGATGGCAAATTGGATTTGGTGCTAGGTCTTTCCCTTTAGGTTTTACCCCAACAATGTTTTCATTAGTTTCGCTCACTCTCGAAATCAAGCATTTTTACAGCAGGTTGGAGCAGCCTGTATCTCAGCACAGGAATAAGGGTAGGGAAGAATTCTAAGGATCATTTTGACTGCCTCCAGAAGTTAGATCAGATGGCAAATTGGATTTGGTGCTAGGTCTTTCCCTTTAGGTTTTACCCCAACAATGTTTTCATTAGTTTTGCTCACTCTCGAAATCAAGCATTTTACAGCAGGTTGGAGCAGCCTGTATCTCAGCACAGGAATAAGGTAGGGAAGAATTCTAAGGATCATTTTGACTGCCTCCAGAAGTTAGATCAGATGGCAAATTGGATTTGGTGCTAGGTCTTTCCCTTTAGGTTTTACCCCAACAATGTTTTCATTAGTTTCGCTCACTCTCGAAATCAATCATTTTACAGCAGGTTGGAGCAGCCTGTATCTCAGCACAGGAATAAGGTAGGGAAGAATTCTAAGGATCATTTTGACTGCCTCCAGAAGTTAGATCAGATGGCATATTGGATTTGGTGCTAGGTCTTTCCCTTTAGGTTTTACCCCAACAATGTTTTCATTAGTTTCGCTCACTCTCGAAATCAAGCATTTTTACAGCAGGTTGGAGCAGCCTGTATCTCAGCACAGGAATAAGGTAGGGAAGAATTCTAAGGATCATTTTGACTGCCTCCAGAAGTTAGATCAGATGGCAAATTGGATTTGGTGCTAGGTCTTTCCCTTTAGGTTTTACCCCAACAATGTTTTCATTAGTTTCGCTCACTCTCGAAATCAAGCATTTTACAGCAGGTTGGAGCAGCCTGTATCTCAGCACAGGAATAAGGTAGGGAAGAATTCTAAGGATCATTTTGACTGCCTCCAGAAGTTAGATCAGATTGGCAAATTGGATTTGGTGCTAGGTCTTTCCCTTTAGGTTTTACCCCAACAATGTTTTCATTAGTTTCGCTCACTCTCGAAATCAAGCATTTTACAGCAGGTTGGAGCAGCCTGTATCTCAGCACAGGAATAAGGTAGGGAAGAATTCTAAGGATCATTTTGACTGCCTCCAGAAGTTAGATCAGATGGCAAATTGGATTTGGTGCTAGGTCTTTCCCTTTAGGTTTTACCCCAACAATGTTTTTCATTAGTTTCGCTCACTCTCGAAATCAAGCATTTTACAGCAGGTTGGAGCAGCCTGTATCTCAGCACAGGAATAAGGTAGGGAAGAATTCTAAGGATCATTTTGACTGCCTCCAGAAGTTAGATCAGATGGCAAATTGGATTTGGTGCTAGGTCTTTCCCTTTAGGTTTTACCCCAACAATGTTTTCATTAGTTTCGCTCACTCTCGAAATCAAGCATTTTACAGCAGGTTGGAGCAGCCTGTATCTCAGCACAGGAATAAGGTAGGGAAGAATTCTAAGGATCATTTTGACTGCCTCCAGAAGTTAGATCAGATGGCAAATTGGATTTGGTGCTAGGTCTTTCCCTTTAGGTTTTACCCCAACAATGTTTTCATTAGTTTCGCTCACTCTCGAAATCAAGCATTTTACAGCAGGTTGGAGCAGCCTGTATCTCAGCACAGGAATAAGGTAGGGAAGAATTCTAAGGATCATTTTGACTGCCTCCAGAAGTTAGATCAGATGGCAAATTGGATTTGGTGCTAGGTCTTTCCCTTTAGGTTTTACCCCAACAATGTTTTCATTAGTTTCGCTCACTCTCGAAATCAAGCATTTTACAGCAGGTTGGAGCAGCCTGTATCTCAGCACAGGAATAAGGTAGGGAAGAATTCTAAGGATCATTTTGACTGCCTCCAGAAGTTAGATCAGATGGCAAATTGTATTTTGGTGCTAGGTCTTTCCCTTTAGGTTTTACCCCAACAATGTTTTCATTAGTTTTGCTCACTCTCGAAATCAAGCATTTTACAGCAGGTTGGAGCAGCCTGTATCTCAGCACAGGAATAAGGTAGGGAAGAATTCTAAGGATCATTTTGACTGCCTCCAGAAGTTAGATCAGATGGCAAATTGGATTTGGTGCTAGGTCTTTCCCCTTTAGGTTTTACCCCAACAATGTTTTCATTAGTTTCGCTCACTCTCGAAATCAAGCATTTTACAGCAGGTTGGAGCAGCCTGTATCTCAGCACAGGAATAAGGTAGGGAAGAATTCTAAGGATCATTTTTGACTGCCTCCAGAAGTTAGATCAGATGGCAAATTGGATTTGGTGCTAGGTCTTTCCCTTAGGTTTTACCCCAACAATGTTTTCATTAGTTTCGCTCACTCTCGAAATCAAGCATTTTTACAGCAGGTTGGAGCAGCCTGTATCTCAGCACAGGAATAAGGTAGGGAAGAATTCTAAGGAT